>NW_024701699.1:0-974 GCF_008729295.1 Plectropomus leopardus | reverse complement strand
CACACACACACACACACAAACACAAACAGAAACACACACTAAAGTGTCCGTCATGAGTGTCGGTCCACGCTGCGGAGACCGCGCGTTTATCTGTCGGCTTCAGGGCGGCGAGATTTGATTTTCAAACATTATCACCTTATTTTTAGGAAATATCACAAAATCTTCTCTAAACTACTAAAATACGAAATATTAATGAAACTACAGTTACAGATGAACAGGACTACTGAAATAAACTACAGAGCTGTTATCTTAAATAAATGAAAGCACAGAGCGTCATCGGATGACATAAATGATATGTTTCCTTATTAAAATATGTTGTATTTTACTTCATTTTATACTGTATTTTATACTTATTCGTATTAATATTATCTCACTGTTGTATTTTCCATCTTATGTTTTGCATTCTGAGCGTTACATTTTTATCTTATTTTTATCAGATTTTTACTGATGTTGTCGAGTGTGTTTTATCCATGTGAAGAAGCAGTTTCTGTTTTTATTCAGATTTCATTATATTTGGACGTACAGGTAATATAATCAATAAACGCCCCACGGCACGGTGCAGGTGAAGGATCACCCCAAAACTTTTCAAGGACCCAAAACATTTGTTTTGCCCAGATTTCTTCAAACAAATAAGATTCAAACTCGATTTAAAGACTTCAGCGTCCCCGATGACGTGTTCAAGGACCGTGGGAAACATTAAAACCCGACGGTGACTTTGGATTTTAGTTTGTCTGGATGAGCGACGTCATTCAGGAAACTTCCAAAAAAAAACGTGTTTCCTAAAACATTCGGGACATTTTGTTTCTGTAAAAGTTTTTAGAGATTTTCAAACTAAAACATGATGATTATTATTTCTATTATTATCTTGAGCTGGAAGTTTCGGCTGGTTGTCTGACACACTGCTCCTGTAAAGAGTGAGCGGGAGGTCAGCAGGCACACACAGACGCACCACAGACGGACCACAGACCACAGAC
>NW_024701698.1:0-612 GCF_008729295.1 Plectropomus leopardus | reverse complement strand
ACATTGCTTGCGAAGTTGCTTATTATCTTTTTGTCTCGTGTTTTTACAGTGTGCTTCCTTAAACACTGACAGCCATAACGGTGAAACAGTTCAGACAGCATGTTGGTGTTTCTCTCCTCCTGCCTTCACCTTTTTTTTCTGGGACTCAGCTGATGAAGCAGTCAGCCACAGAGTAGCTGATCTGACATCTGTTTCTGCTCTCAGGCCCTATTTGCTGCCTGTGTCCTCTGCAGCAGGGGGGACATTCAGTGAGACACCACCAGTGAGCCCTGTCATCTTCTAGGACAAACCCTCAGCGAACACGCGGCTCTCTCGCTGTTATGCTCCGCAGCCGTGCGCCATGCGTAACTGCGCACAGCAGGCGATTGTTGACAAAAAGCGCCTTTTGCTTGTCCGCTAATCCGTTTGTTTTTACCCAAAAAGTAAAGCTGATTTCATCTGCCATCTAGTCAATCCACACTGTATTAGACCATGTGTCACCACACCGTTTACTATCAGTAAAACTACGAATAACTACATAATAAAAACGGAGCGAGGCAACACGTTTAGTCAAGATGACTCATCTCCCACAGGGCGTTGTTAAAAATGTTTTCTGCTAACACCTCTCTCTCC
>NW_024701697.1:0-875 GCF_008729295.1 Plectropomus leopardus | reverse complement strand
GTTAGGTTTGAAGGTAGGTAGGTAGGAAAGAAGAGGAAGGAAAAAGTTAGCTTAGAGGGAAGGTTGGTAGGAAGGAAGGACGGAAGGTATGATTGTGGTATGAGGATAGGTAGGGAAGGAGGAGGGAAGAAAGGAAGCAAGGTAGGTAGGTAGAAAGTAAGATGGGTAGGTAGGAGAGAAGGGTAAGTAAGAAGGAAGGAAGGAAGGAAGGAAGGTTTGCAGGTAGGAGGGTAGGTAAGAAGGAGAGAAGGGAAGTTGGTAGATGGGTAAAAAGCTGTCAAATAAACGCTGTGGCGTAAAAAGTACATTAGTCTCCTCTAAAAGAATACAGTAGCAAAAAATAAAAATACTTGGGTACAAGTGAATAAAAATTGTGCACAAGTTCACTTCTTGAGTAAATGTTAGTTGCATTCAACCAACGTTTGAATGATCTGTCTGACGACAAACAAGTCACAAACAAAGCTACTCGTTCCCTTCTCATCTCTTTACAGTGTATTGATGTTGCTCACCACTAAAATATCCTGCACAAAATGCAGAGTAAAAATATCAGATATTGGTATCAGAGAACCTCAAAATACATCTCTAAAGACAAGGCTACCTCTGGCATCAGATGTCTTCCCAAAATAGGACCAAGCTGGACTGAACCCAAAATCGACATCAGAGCAGAGATGACCGGACTGAAGCGACAATCAAAGGCCAGCGAGTTTGTTTTAGATTAGATCATTGAGCTGGAGTTTAAAACGGGCGCACACACATGTGGATAAACATACACATAAACACGCATACACACAAAGAGTCAATGTGCCTATTTTAAACATTAAAGGATCTTTCTTTGAGTGCTAACGGATCAAACAAGCCTGAATTTACGGTAGCTG
>NW_024701696.1:0-815 GCF_008729295.1 Plectropomus leopardus | reverse complement strand
TACTTTTATTATTATTATTGTAATTATTTATTTATTTATTTTTTACTTTTTTGCAAATTTTTAAGTTTCAGGTTTCTTAAAACTTTTACTACTTTTTTCCAATATTTTGGGTAATTTCTTGTAAAGTTACTCGTTGCCTTCTTTAAAGGAATCACAGGTCAGTTTGCTCAGGTTTTGAAGGGTTAACTGCAAACGCTCTTTGGCCGTTGCGTCTGGAAGAAAAGTCGGACCATGAGTGGGAATAAGAGAGATAAAGCTTTCGTCCATTGTCGTTTGCAGAGAACAAAAAGCTTGTTGGTGAAGTTGTTTTCTTGAGCGCTTTATTTTGCTAATGCACTCATGTCACATTTAGCGATAAGAGCTCGGGAGGTAAACCGCCGTGACCTCGGCATGCTTTTAGATTCAGCTCCGATATAAAGACGGTCGACATCAAATAAATTGCATTATATAAACTTCACTTCTGCTCCTAATGAAATCACTGTTTTCTCCCTTCAATATTAAAGTAATTTGTTTCAGGGCCAGCAGCTATTAATTTTTTTTGCCATTTCCTCGGGGCTTGATGTGACATTTCTGAACAAATGATAATTAGCCGTACCGTACAATTTAGTTTGTGGAAAAGGTTCAGGAAAGTGCGGCGGCGTTCAGGTGCGACCTTGCCTTTTCTCCCAGTCCGCCTCTGGACGTACACACCTCCTATTACACGGCATTTTGGTGCTACAAACCTGCTGTTAAAGCTGTTTAAAGTTAACACAGTCACAAAGTAGCAGCACTTAGCATCACTGAATCACGACACACTCCGTCTCTGTTTCCTACTC
>NW_024701695.1:0-1035 GCF_008729295.1 Plectropomus leopardus | reverse complement strand
TTATATTATTCTGTCAACATCTACAGCATCCTGTGATCCATCCATTCAGTCACACAAACTACTACACACTGTGTGAAAAGGTCACCGTAAACTAACCATGAAGTGCCATAAACAAACCCCTGAGACAGACAGGGGGATACCCGGAATTCCTCCGGTTACCCAAAGAATGACCCCTTTTGTCCCTAAAAATTAGGAGGACAGACAGGAACTAGACCACACACTTCAGACCCCTCCTCCCCCGGTCTGTGTGCAGTTTGCTGCCAGCAGCAGCAGCGTGTATCGCCTCCCTGCTTCTCCTTCTTGCGGTTACAAACTTCACTTCACGCCACCATGTTTCATTTTCAGCGTTACCACTGGCAACAAGGCAACACACAGACACTTCCTCTGTAAAGTTGATGCTGCGCAGCCCTCAGTGTGGTAAGATGACATGTGGCACGCAATTTCAGATTTCATCGATAGTGTTGTAATTGCTTGTTTGTTGTTAGGGTCCCTATTTCTGCTACTTTTTTCGCTTTTATTGAGTTCAAAGCGTTGCGTTTGTGGTGTTTTAGTAACTTCCTGTCGTCTTAACTTAGCGGCAAAACATAATTCAAGTAACTATACAGGTAACTAAACATGTTTCATTCATTCTTATAAGTGTTAAACAATGATAACTTAATATGTGCGCAACAGGTGTAAATGTAACCTTTAATTGCTAACAGTTGTGCTTAGCTAGCTAACTTATTTGGGCTGATTTGTTTACATTTTCACTCGACAATTTAACTTCCTTTTTGTTTCTTCATAAAGAGCTAAGTTTGCTTGCCAAGAAGAATAACAGTTTCAGTGTTTATTTTAACATATTTTTAAACAGCCATGTCGTTCTTTAACCATTTTACTTATATATAATATGGTTGTTGTACACTTAGGGATTGTTAGCTATTTATGTTGGAGGAGTAGGTGGTGCAAAACAGGGGAGGCATGTTACATTTTTTAACACTGGGGAGGGAATTATATATATATATATATATACACACACACACACACACACACACACAC
>NW_024701694.1:0-745 GCF_008729295.1 Plectropomus leopardus | reverse complement strand
TGAACCCTGAACAGCCTTAAAAACAGCATAGTGCTTATACTTCACATCCGTCACTGTAGAAGCCACACACATGGCAGCTGGATTTCTCCTGAATCAACATACAAGGGGGACATCTGTGAGTTGTATATATTATGCATACAAATGTGTGTGTATGAGCAAATGTTGGTGGTAATGTGGTCTCGGTGTGTGTATTGAGGTGAGAGGGTGGGAAGCTCGAGGGCATGTGTGACCTACGTGTTGAGTTGTAATGTAAACCAACAATGTGTGGCTGGCTGCAGTGTGGTCATTTGTATTTCAAACAGCTAAAGAGGCCATCGCTGAAAGGAAACATTCAGTGACAGCTGATGCTGAGATTAATCTCCCGTACTCTCAAAGTCGAGCCCGTAAAGCCTTTCATGGTTTTCACGTTTTGTTAGTCTTTTCAGAGCTGTAAATGTTTTTGAAGTCACGTCAATGCTTGAAAGGTTTCCAATTTCAATTTTTAAAAGAGAAAGCATTATAATGTTATTGTGTATTTTCTTTATAAAGCACTAGATTTGTTTACGTTTGTTTATCTACAAACTCACCAAAATCAGGTTACGGGGTACTCCAGTGAAGTTAAGTAGTATATTTCCATAAAGTTATGAGACTAACCAGAGACTGCTTAAAAATGAATTGTCAAAATTAAAGCAGCACATGCAGAGAGATCCTGGCTTATAGTCGCTAGTATGTGGCACGCTCCAAACAAAGCTGTGTCCTACATTCC
>NW_024701693.1:0-971 GCF_008729295.1 Plectropomus leopardus | reverse complement strand
TTGTGTATCCTTGTCTTCTTCTTTTGTGCTCCATTCTTTCCAGTTGCTTGACTCTTAATTCAGGATTATTAGAATTAGTGTGCATTTTACACAGAGGTGTTACTGCTTTGGTTTTGTTCAGTGCTACTGCTCATTTAAGTGGTATGAACTCACTGAGCTCTTCTTGGGTCAGAGAATTTGGTTATTTTTAAAGTGGTCTGTACAGTGTTGAGATGCAGTTTATAAAAAAAGGCCCCAAAAAACTCTTATTTAACAGGGTTACTTGGTGTAACAGTGCCATCTAGTGCTGAGTTGAAAAACCATAGCTCTTCATTTTTACCAGTGACAACTCCTTGTGATGCCAGATCTCCATCTGTTTTTGTCATTGCTTCAAAAACGAATGTATTTGCAGGATATGGTAATGTTGCTGTTGTCGTACTCAGAAACATTTGTCCCTTTCTCCTGCAGCTGACGCTATCAACAACGCTGCCGGATTTGGCTTTAATGGATACAACAAAGATGGCTCTCCACGGTGGGACCTGATATCAAATCTCAGAATTCTGGACATTGAGGTTAGTTTCTTTTTAGGAGACCTTTTATATCCACATAAAGTGTTTTTCAACAGAAGTCTAAAGTTTACCGTTTTTGATCCAATTTCAGTTCGCCACCAGTTTCAAGATGTTCCTAGACAACTGGAATATACAGACAGCTCTTTGGCTCAAAAGGTAAAAGCATTCATGTTGGCAGATGCTATTAGCACCAGGGGTATAAAAAGCTACATTGGTGTATTTCTGGGCGTCCAAGTAAAGTCGAAATATGACATAACCCACCTCTTCTTACTTCCTCTATTGACAGTTTTCCTCTTTAAACCACTTCACATGACATTTTGTCAGTATGTTTTTCAGGGGTTTTTTTTGTTTGTTTATATGTTTCTTTTGTAAAGTAACCACCTCAGTCCAGTACTAGCCCCCACCATGACCTCTTTGCCCTAA
>NW_024701692.1:0-675 GCF_008729295.1 Plectropomus leopardus | reverse complement strand
AGTATGAAAACAAACAAAAAAGAAAAAGAAATCAAGCCAATTTGCTCAAGTTTCAACACATTAATGTGATTGAACTGTGCGACATGTTTCTATGGTCCAGCTGTGACAACATGTTACTATAGTCCAACTGTGGCAACGTGTTACTATAGTCCAACTGTGGCAACGTGTTAATATGGTCCTACTGTGGCAACGTGTTACTATGGTCCAACTGTGGCAGTGTGTTACTATGGTCCAACTGTGGCAACGTGTTAATATGGTCAAACTGTGGCAAAGTGTTACTATGGTCCTACTGTGGCAACGTGTTACTATGGTCCAACTGTGGCAACATGTTACTATAGTCCAACTGTGGCAACGTGTTACTGTAGTCCAACTGTGGCAACGTGTTAATATGGTCAAACTGTGGCAACGTGTTACTATGGTCCTACTGTGGCAATGTGTTACTATGGTCCAACTGTGGCAACGTGTTACTATAGTCCAACTGTGACAATGTGTTAATATGGTCAAACTGTGGCAACATGTTACTATAGTCCAACTGTGGCAACATGTTCATATGGTCCATCTGTGGTAATGTGTTACTATAGTCAAACTATGGCAACGTGTAACCATAGTCAAACTGTGGCAACGTGTTACTGTAGTCAACCTGTGGCATAGTGTTTATATGGTCAAACTGTGGCA
>NW_024701691.1:0-630 GCF_008729295.1 Plectropomus leopardus | reverse complement strand
TTATGTATGGGCGCCTTTCAGGACACTCAAGGTTACCAACAGCAATAAAACAGCATAAAATCACATATGAATACATAAAAGTTCAACAACAGTGAATACAGGCAAGTAATATTTTAACTTAAAATTGTAATGTTGGTTGGGATTGCTTTTTTCAAGTTTGGTTGTGTGCCACTATGATGCTCTATGAGGCACTTTATTGTATTTTTAAATTGTTTTTTGTACCACCAACTGCAGATCAGATTTCCCCTCAAGAGACAATGAAAGCCCTGAACTGAACTGACCGATACTGGTTTTTGGGACAGGTAGTGATTATTAGTACTTAATGAGACCGATAACGGATATTTGGAGCAATACGCATTTACAATAACAATGAAAATATTTCTGTCAAAATGCAGAATTTTGAATATAACAAACTCTAACACACCACTTTGTTTAAATGCCCTCAACATAATATGCAGCAAGTTCCCAGCAACTTTTTTTTTTTTTTTACATTTAAAAAATAATAAATAAAAATAGCTCCCTGATGTTTTACAAAGTAAACGTTCATCTCATGCTGACATTTTCTTTGCAGGTATTGTATTGCAGACTGCCTTCCCTAGATGAGTGCAATACGCACACATTTCATTAATT
>NW_024701690.1:0-693 GCF_008729295.1 Plectropomus leopardus | reverse complement strand
TGTCGGAGTCGGATCTGACCTCTGAGGACCGCCGTTGCGGGTTTCCTTCACAGATTTGTGCAAAACTTTTTTGAAAATTTTGAAATTTTTGAAATTTCCGGTCACCTGAAATATCACCTCATATGATGCAAAAACATCTTTGCAAATTAAAAATGTGAAAATAAAATACTCCTTATGGGAGGGTGACCGGATTTTTTCCAGCTGCCTCCAGTTACAGAGAAGCCTCTCTGCTGGCGATGAAGGCGATGAAGGCGATGAAGGCGACACTTGTGGTCTAACGTGTTTGAAGCTGTCGAGTCAGAGACTATTGTTCGCACAAAGACGTGTTTGCAGATGAATGACACAGATTTAGGACGCGCTCAGAGGGAGCGGCAGTGTACGCAGCAGAGTTTGTGAAAGAGGTGTGAGGAAGAAAAGACGCCTCATCTTTGTTAAAAATGTTTGTTCAGGTTTTCAAACAGCCGACTCAAACTCTGCCAGCTCCTGTTTGTTTTTAAATGTGTTTCAAATATAAACAATAATTACAAAAGTCTTTATAGCCGAAACACCTTTGACAAACATTTATCTCCAAAATAAAAGTGATTCAAAACTAATTAAATAATTACTGAGAGCCGGTAAACAAAATTTAATAAAATGATGCAACTAAATTCACCACAGTGAGACTGCTGAGGCATCCACTCACTATTTATTTAT
>NW_024701689.1:0-781 GCF_008729295.1 Plectropomus leopardus | reverse complement strand
TTTTTTTCCATGTGGTACCTTACTGATAACTTGAAAGCAGCTCAAATCCAGCGTGACCCCATGACCTAAACGAAGAAGGAAGGAGCGGACTGCTAGGAACCATATTACGAGTCTACGTTTCCTGTAGAATATTTTAAAGGACGGAACAAGTACTGTGCTGCCGGTAAGTCAGAACGAGCTTTTTTTCTACTTTTATTTATTTACTACTCTCGATTTCTGTATGTACGCATAGTTTTATTCGAGTATCCATAATTTAACATTAACGCCTCGCGAGTTTGAAGCGGCATTATCCTAGCAACATTAGCATTAGCCACTGCGGCTAAAACGGCTTGCTAAGCGTGTTTCTGCTGTTTATGTTAGCATTAGGTCTAAACAAAACACCGCTCAGAGTAAAACGTTTTATGTCGCTTTTACTGACCACCGTATTAGTAATATAACGCCAGTAAACCCTTAATGGAAACAGTAGGCCATGGTTCTCCGTAAACATCATGTGCTGCTACAGTGGATTAAGCTAAATGTAATTTGTCAGCTCACTCATTGAAACTCGCTGTTGTTCCATAAGCTAGGCTACATAAACACTCTTTAAACAGCTGCAGACAGCAAAATGATGAATTAGTGCTATGTACACTTTGCTTTGTTTTCGCATTTAACCTGGTTAAAGGCTGTTAATAACGCAACTCTTCTTTTTAATATTGTACCCAGCTTACCTTGAGCAACTGCCGGAGTGTTATTAAATCCACACAAACGACCAACCATGACTTCACTGGTAAGATTTGTTTCT
>NW_024701688.1:0-740 GCF_008729295.1 Plectropomus leopardus | reverse complement strand
TTTGAAATCTGAGCAGTATAGCTTGATTTCTTGAAATGTATGAGAAAGGGGCAATGAGAAATATAAGAAGAAATTACCCACAAATTTGCAAGAAGATTAGTAAAAAAGGACAAGAAAATTACTTGAAAATTAGAAAAATAAATAAATTTTAAAAATGGGGGGAAAGAAGAAGAAAGTAAAAAAAATCAGAAAATGACCCCAAAAAATGCTTAAAATGTATCATAATTCTATAACATAATTTTAAATATTTAATTATGATTTTTAAAATATTTTTCCCAATAGCTTTTTTCCCTTTTTCTCTAGACATGTTCCCTATCATTTTCTAATAAAAAAAAATTTAAAAAATCAGTTCTCAGAACATTCCTTACCAAGTTGCTCATTGCCTTTCCCCCGTGTTTTGGGTTTTTTTTTTTTTTTTTTTAGAAGAAATTGCACCAGAGGTTCAAGGTGTAAATACTTGTGAGAGGCATCTAAAAGTAGCCCAAGTGTCCAGGCTGCCTTACATTTTTAAGTTGACTGAATTTGAGAAGACAAGTTAAATCATTGCAAAATTACCTCAGTTTTTCTCCAAAATTCAGCGAATTTAAATGTATATGACAGCCTAGACATTACCTTCTTAAATTAATACAAATTTATTTTGTGTTACACTGTGCTCATAAATCCCTATGCTTTTGCTGGAATGTTTCAATATTTATCTTTCAAGGCTGTTTTCTCTTTTTTTTTCATAGCCCGAGCCCCCA
>NW_024701687.1:0-807 GCF_008729295.1 Plectropomus leopardus | reverse complement strand
ACAGAATGACTTGTTAAAACTGATGGATGTTTTTGCAGAAATAAGGTAGTTGAGCTGAACAGAAATCCAGTGACTCAGATTTAATAAGCATAGATATGTTTCCAATGCAATGAAGATTGATTGAGTTTTATTTGATAGCAAGCAGAGAAAGCACAGAGATGAATCCATAACAATGACAAACAGATATTATTTCATATTCAGGTTCTATGGGAGTCCTTCCTCTCAACTCATGTTTTGTTTTGTTTGTTTGAACATCTGCTTACTAAAAAACGTATTGCTCTTTTGCAGTTCTTCATTTTACGTGGAGGCACATAATCACCATTAGTAATGTCTGCCTTTATGCAACAGAGGGCACTATTTCAACACACTAAAATGTGTGCAGTTTGAAAGCATAATCAAATGAAAAAGATTCAAGTAATGAAACTATTTGCAGGATATACGCTTACAAAGATTCCTGGGTCATGGCTGGTGACAGAGGTTGACTGAGCTTTTCTGGTTAAAGCTCCCAGACTCAAAACTCTTGCCATTCCTTTATTTTAATGCCCTTCTTCAACATTTTGTTAATAACAAAGCAAAATGCCTAATAAGGTTGTGGTAATTTACCTTTCAGTACTTAGCAGTCTTCTCCTCTTTTAATTTCAGTGTTATTCTCATTTGTATGATAGTCCTGTGCTTTATTGTTGTGATTTTCCTGTTGAATATTATTTGCCTGTCTTTTTTGTTTGTTTGTTTTGGCTTTTATTTCTTTTACCTGTGCAAACTTTGCAATTTTGTTAGGGTGAGTGCCATACAAATAAAAATGATTAA
>NW_024701686.1:0-620 GCF_008729295.1 Plectropomus leopardus | reverse complement strand
CTGATTTTTTTTATTTTAGAAAATAAAAAAGGTGCAGTAGTCTGGAAATGCAAACATTTTCCATTTTCCATACTTTCTTTTTATCATACTTATCCAGACCTGAAAATTTCTTAAGTCAATATTTGTTTATTGAAAAAGTTTTCAGTCTTTGCACCAAAAGTAAACCAGCAAAAAAAATATGATATGACAATTAACCACTTTGTTAGCATGCTGGTTGCAGTAAAATATAACCTATAAAATACCTATAGTAACCTATAATAAACGCCCTTTTCCGTTGAGCTAAGAAACAGTGCAAGTCTGGCTACTCAGATCTGCTGCCAAAAGGCAACACAGACAGGTAACAAATAACCTGTGTACATACATGAAACTGACTTTAATGATGTGTGTAATATGCGCATTGTAAATATGACCATACATGGATGTTCTGACACGACTGTATTTGTAGAATTAAACTGGAGGGACATCTTATTGACATTACAGAAGATTTAAGGATACTTAAGGTACATAAGGATATTTTTCAAGTTCTCAGTTTTGATGATTCTTTTCTAATATAACTTCTTCATAATAAAATTTCACTTGCTTTCTTTTCCTCCTATTTTTCCTCATGCGCCTTGGCAACA
>NW_024701685.1:0-803 GCF_008729295.1 Plectropomus leopardus | reverse complement strand
CCCATGTAGCTTCTGTGCCTTTGGTAACCCCCAACAGTTTGGATGCTCGTGCACTTCCGGAACTTTCGTAATGGCTTTTTTTGTGCAGAGCGCATGCAGGGACCATCAGGACCGACCCTCCTCTTTTAGCAAGAAGAAACTGATGAATGAGTGGAAGCGGCCAAGCCTGCCCTGCATCTCATTACCACTTCACAAATAACAGCTTTTCTCTCGGAGGGACTCGCGGCAAAAACGGTGGACGGAAGGTGAGACAAAGACACCGGCTTTCATGTCCGCTTCAAAATGTTTTCTTTCTTTCAAGGTATTTTTTTTCCTCCTGTTTTTGCATTTTGCGGGGCGTCAATTAGGCTTCAGACAATAGAGGGGCACGCTGCACTTCTGCACCTCCGCTTCCTCCTGTCTGCATTGCTGTTGCAGCCTTCTTCCGTGTTATGAAACAAGCAAGCACGCTGCTTTCTCTTTTATTTTTTTTTTTTCATAACAAGCCCTGCTCGGAACAAGCCGTGACCGCGGCGGAGATGAAGCCAGCGGGGCGACAGAGCTGACACATCTGCGGGGTTAAAAAGCCCCGCTGAAGTGGCCGAGCTCCTAATTTGTGCCAGTGTTACCTAACAGCCAGTTAGGCTATAAGGGCAAACCATAAATGGAAGTGGCTTATGTAAAGAGTTATGTAAATTGAGGCTTAAATGTCAAGTTTGGTCTTTTAGATTTTTATTATCACTTCAAGCAGTTTGTTGTTGAACCCCTGAAGTTGTTTCCAGTTGTCTGAATAATGTAGGAAAGAGTTTGTGCAGAGGACAGTC
>NW_024701684.1:0-1055 GCF_008729295.1 Plectropomus leopardus | reverse complement strand
CCTTTTAGTAATCTATTGCAATTAACCCCGCATGTCTAGTTAAGTGGCTTGCTGCCAAAAAAATTCTTTTTTCTCAGGTTTCAAAGCTTTAAACACATGTTGAAGGTGTCTGAAAGCAGCACAAGAAAAAACTGATGCCAGTCCATGTGTCAAAGGGTTAAAATGAACTCAGGGGATTTTCCACCTCTGTGATTTTCAGGTGTTGTGGAGTTTTAAATGTAGTATAAAGCCCGCGGTGTCTCCAGAGGGAGCTGTGTACAGTCTGATTAACGTCCTCAGGTGATGCTGTGTCTGTTTTTAAATGAAGAGCTGTGCAGTTTGTGCAGGATCTGTAAATGTTCACGTCTCTTTTCGGTAGATTTTTCATGATGTTGCCTACAAAGCTAAAGACAGGACCGATCTGCTGTCAGGGATCGACGAGTTCCTGGATCAGGTCACCGTGCTTCCTCCAGGCGAGTGGGACCCCAGCATCCGCATCGAACCCCCAAAGAGCGTCCCGTCTCAGGTGAGACCTCCACTGAATCGGCATCCTGTCAGACCGCCACGATCTTAAATGTAACCACACTGGCGTCGTGTCCGTCCTGACTTCAGCTCTCTGTATCTTCTCCATCTTCTCTGTCTGCAGGAGAAGAGGAAGATGCCGCCAGCCCCTAATGGCTCCGCCCATGGCTATGACATCATCAAGGAGTCAGAGCATGACGCAGGGCCGGAGCTGCAGAGGACGGGGAGGTCAGTGTGTTTCACCGTACGACTGTCAGAAGATCACATGTACCCACACACACAAAACTGTATTAATCACAACATGTTGATGAATGGTTCATTGTTTAATCCATTTATCAGTTGTTGTCCAAGGTTTATTTATATTGCAAATTTCAGCAACAAGGCAATTTACAGTGCACAACACAAAAGATCAAACGCAGCGACAAAGAGCAAAAGAAACTTCAAAATTAGAAAATTTAAATGCAATTCATTAAAGATCTAGAAAACAGAAAATGAAAGCAAGCTAAAAAAATCATAAGACATGTATGACATTGAAATCTGAAAGTTGCAGTGCA
>NW_024701683.1:0-542 GCF_008729295.1 Plectropomus leopardus | reverse complement strand
CACACACACACACACACACACACACATGTATATACAATTTTAATTTTAATATTTTGCTCTAGTTATTTGATTTTCAGGTCATTTTCTTGTGACCTTTTGCAGTTTTATTTCTTTGTTTGCAATTTGCAGAACATGCCAAGTTTGTTTTTGCCTTTTTATACGAAGTGTTTTAAAAAGAAAATGTTCCAGATGTTTAAATGCTCGTGAAAGGCGTCTAAACGCGACACGAGAAAACTGATGTGGATCCAGGTTTCAGAGGGTTAATTACTGAGCTCGCTTGACAGTCCCTTTATGTAAACATGCACGAGGTCACAGAGATGGTAAATTAAACAGTTTGCTGCAAGAAAACAAAAGTAACCAGTTTAACCAGTTAGATGTCTGAGTGTGTTCCTGCTGCGAGCATCTGTTTGGAGAATTTCTGCCGTCTAGATCCGTCATTTCCAGTTTTATTTCATAAAATGTAAACAACACGTGCTGCGTTCATGTGATGTCGGAAAGTTGGAGTTTCCGAGCGGTTTACAGTTTTTAAAAATTAATTGCAT
>NW_024701682.1:0-833 GCF_008729295.1 Plectropomus leopardus | reverse complement strand
TGGGGGCGTGAGTCAAACTTGAAAGGGAGGAGGAGGAGGAGGAGGAGAAGGAGGAGGAGGAGGAGGAAGAGGCAGGGACAGGAGTGAGGTAAAACATAAAGTAGCTCAGAGGCCAAAGAAAACCACTCTTGAAAAACAGAGTGTGAAAACAGAAAGTGAGGGGGGCCAACAGGTGAAGAAGGGGGGAGGTATGAGGGGAAAGCCTTTGAGGAAGATCTTGTCTCTGGTGTTCACTTTCCTCTGTCTGGGGTGCGTGCTGACCGTTGTCATCTGGTCCATGATTGACAACAAGTAAGTGCATAGCCTTTGAAACTTGACACGATAGTTTGCTTTTACTGCATCCAGATGCCTCTCACAAGCATTTATACATTTGAAACCTAAGCAAAAAAACATCTTTTAAAAACTGGAAAAAAGCCATGAGCAACTTGGCAAGGGATGTTTCACAGATTGCCAAACAAAATCAGACAAGGTGACAAGTTAAAAAATGACAACGTAAACTACTAAACTATCTATTGATCTCTATATATTTAGTTCAGCAACTTCTTTAAATCTCTTCTTAAAACCCATTTTTTTATTGACTTGCCTTTGTGTGATGTAGTCTTTTAATTTGTCTTTCAATTTGTCTTTTAACTCATCTTTTAGTTTTATTTAATTTTTATTTTTCTTTTGATTTTAGCTTCCAATTTATCTTTTTACTTATTTTTTTTATTCTGTCCTGTATTCCTGCTTATTATTATTACTGTTACTGTCATTGTCATCAGTGTTCTGTGTCTACTGCCTTTTCGTTACCCTCGGATCTCACTTTTTTCTGCCTTCACCCTGGTCTGCCCTTT
>NW_024701681.1:0-987 GCF_008729295.1 Plectropomus leopardus | reverse complement strand
GGGTCAAATTGTATCACTTTGAGTGTAAAAAGGCCCAGTCATGCCTTCAAGTTCATCTGTACTGTTTCTCTGTGCATCTGTGCTGTTTTTCCAGCGTGACCTTTCACCTCTCAGACATGATGAACAGGCGGTTAAATCTCAACCTCTGCAGTTGCTGACTTGACCGGGATTGTGTGTGCTTCAGTTGTTGCCTCGACAGGTGGAATAAAGAATTGCTGCTGTGGAGAGTCTTCCCACCCTGCTGCAGATGAGAAATCAGTTCTCGGGCTCTAGGAGAAAAATACATATTTTACAGAGCATGGAGAGCAGACATGAAGAGCCGAGGATGAGGTGGAGGGAATGAAAACTAGCTCTGTGGGACAGCAGTGTTAAGCTGACAAGAGGGGATGACAGAACATCTCCACAAAGCCAGACTGTCTCCTGCAAACTACTTGTGAATTATGGAGTCTGTCCAGCTGACAACACTGCGTGTCATAAACATGCATGTGCACAAAGAATTTTGTGTGTGTGTGGATTTATGGGAGCCACATGCAGCTGTTTTTCTATTAATGTTGTATGAATCTAACAGGATCCTTACTGATGTCATCGGCTTAGACATAATAATTCATACTTATGGTTCATATTCTTCCTGGATGCAGAGTTTACAATATTATCCTACAGCAATAAACAAATGGTTTATGTAAGATAGTGACAGGAATTATTCAAATCAATTATTTTTCAATCCATAAAAAAACAAATTCAAGATTTAGGGGGATTTAGTGGCACTTAGTGGTGAGGATTGCAGACTGTAACCGTCTAAAACTTCTCCTGGTTAGAATTTCTCCACTGTTCAGGAGTTTTCTCTGACACAAATGGACCAAGTGATTTAACCCTTTGAACCCTGAGCAAATTAGTTCAATTTCTTTCCAAAAATGGGAAGAAGGCAACAAGCAATATAAGAAGAAAAAAACAAAAAAAATAGCACAAAGGAAAGTTTAAAAAAAAAAA
>NW_024701680.1:0-901 GCF_008729295.1 Plectropomus leopardus | reverse complement strand
TTTATGTTTTTTTTCTGTAACATAATTTTAAATATGAAATTACAAATATAAATATAAATATAGGTTTGCTGGCATTTTTCCTAGTTTTGATTAGTTCCTAACCCCCCTTTCTTCCCCAACTAATTTTGAGTTCATTTTCTTGTCACATTTTTCTAATTTCTAACCAAGCTGGTCATTACCTTTTGCCCCACAAATGCTTAAGAAAGCCAATGCTCAGGTTTCAAAGGGTTAAATAGATTCTGAAAGGCAAACGCTGGACAAGAAAACTGATTTGTGAGATGTTCTTTCCATGAAAACGAAGACAGCCCTGGGCGAGACGAATGCATCATTTCTGTCCCATAAATAGAAAGTCTTCAGTGAGAGACATTTAAAAATAAACGCAGACTCAAGGGATCAATGTGGTCTCACCCTTAATTGACTGAAGCATTAACTGTAAATGGCAGCTATGAGCTGGTTGAATTATTTAAGTGCTTCTGTTCTTCATTTCCTCCCTCCTAAGATAAACAGGACCATGGAAAACAGACGTTGCTGTCCCAGGATACTTTGCTCTCGCCATATTTAAATAAAAAAATCAGCCGGTGTTATAAAGCGATGTGGCCGAACGTAGTTTTACCATCAGCAGTCCTTACTCTCTTTTGTATCTTTGACATTTTCCATCAAGACATAAAAGTTTTAAGATGACAACTAAACTTTTTTGACCCTTTGAAACCTGGATCGAGACCGGTTTTCGATGCGCTGTGTCCAGACGCCTTTCAAAAGCTACTTGATCCTTTGAACCCTGATTGGTTTGACTTATTTAAAAAGCAATGACAAACTTGGCAAGAAATGTCCCAGAAATTTCAAGAAATTAATAAAAGGTGACAAGAAAATTATTATTATTATTATTTAAAATTATGCAACA
>NW_024701679.1:0-860 GCF_008729295.1 Plectropomus leopardus | reverse complement strand
AGTTATTAATTTAGGTGACTAATTCATGGATCGACCAGTCGTTTCAGCACTTAAACGGTGTCCGTCTGTTTCAGGGGCAACTATAACGGCGTCGATCTGAACAGGAACTTCCCCGATGCCTTCGCAGGTCTCCGGAGGCAGCAGTCGCTCGCTGAGGAGAAACGGGAGGCAGAGGTCAGTCATGTTCTTCCATATTTGTCCTAACGTCAATAAATTAACTAAAAATTTCAGCCCAACTGTGAAATAATCCACTAACATGTACAATGTGTGCTGTATTTTCTTCCTCTATTGTTGTTAACCCTTTGAATCCCGGATCAATATCAGTTTTCTTGTGCTGCGTTCAGATGTCTTTCATGACTTAATTGAGTCGGTAACCAACTTGGCAAGAAATGCCTCACAAATTGCAAGAAATTCGTAAAAGGTGACAAGAAATTTACCAAAAAATAGTTTTGAAAAAGAGAGGAGTATTATTAAAAAAATATCCAAAAAAATAGAGGAAAATGCCCAGAAAACTATATTTATAATGACACTAACTTTAAATTTTAAATTATGTTCCAGGATTTTTTTTCAGGCCCTTCTTTAGGAACATTTGGGGTTTTTTTTAATTATTTTTCCTATTATTTATTTGCTTTTTTTTCAAATGGTTTTCAAATGGTTTAATTTTTTTGTTTTGTTTTGTGTTTTTTTTGCTCTTTTTTGGGCCATGTCTTCTGATTGACTAATTTCAGGTCAGAGCTGTGATTGGCTGGTTGAGGACAGAGAGTTTTGTTCTCTCAGCGAACCTTCATGGAGGAGCTCTGGTGGCCAGTTATCCCTACGACAACAGCAATGGAGGTACACACACACACACACACACAAAC
>NW_024701678.1:0-984 GCF_008729295.1 Plectropomus leopardus | reverse complement strand
AAAAAAAAAAAAAAAGCACTTTTAGTGGACGAACATTGAGGGTGCACAATTACCCGACGTGTTACGTTGCGGTCTGTTTTGCTGCTGTCAGCTGCAGCGGTGTCTCTCACTCTGGATCACTTTCATTGTTGCTCCCTTTAGTCATTTGGACACGAAAACATGGAAAAATACCCTTTAAAGCTGACAGTCAGTTCTTAAAGTATACAGTTGTTGTTACATCCACACTCAGATCTCAAAGAAATTATGAACAGATGCTGCTGTCCTGTTTAGGGTTTTCTGTATTAACCCTTTGAAACCCGGATCAATATCAGTTTTCTTGTGCTATGTTCAGATGCCTTTCACAAGCTATTTAACCCTTTGAAACCTTATCAATTTGGTTTGATTTCTTTCTAAAAACATGGGGGAAAGGCAATGACCAACTTGGCAAGGAATTTTCCACAAATTGCAAAAAAAAAGAAAAGAAAATTACCTAAAAATTAATTTAAAAAAAGAGGGGATGATAATTACAAAATTATCAAAAAAGGGAAAAAGTCCAGAAAATTCTATCAATATTTATGATAATTTTGTACTTACAATTTGGTTTGGTGGTGTAGTGGTTAGCACTGTTGCCTCACAGTCACAGCTCACTGTTCCCGGATCGATCTCGGATTGGGGTGAGGTTTGGACGTTGGGCGGGGGTGGCCTCTGTGCGGAGTTTCTATGTTCTCCACGTGTCTGCGTGGGTTTTCTCTGGGTTTTCCAGCTTCATCCCACATTCCAAAGGTAGTTAACTGGTGACACCCTGTGATACTCTGGCGACCTGTCCAGGATATACCCCGCCTCTCGCCCAATGAGAGCTCCGATAGGCTTCAGCCCCACTGCAATCCTTACGAGGACAAGCAGTTACGGACAATGAATCAATGAATTATACTTAAAATTATGTTACAGAGAAAAATAATAAAAAATAATAGAATATCTAACATAAATACACATGTATGTATGTAT
>NW_024701677.1:0-923 GCF_008729295.1 Plectropomus leopardus | reverse complement strand
AAGAAACCATTTTGGCGATTTATTAATTTTTTATTTATTACTTTTTTTAACGATGTTTTGGAGAAATAATTTTTACAATTGATTTATTTGTTCATGTATTTTTTTCACCTTTTTTTCTTTTAGTTTTTATTGATTTTTGAAGAAGAAGAAGGCTGCAAAAAAACATTTTAAAAAAGAAAAATACCAAAGTTACCTGGTAACATTAAAAATTAAAGTGATATGATTCGCCAGTAAAGACTTTTTTTAATGTGTTATTAGGTGTTGTGGTTGCTGCTTGTAAAATCTCACTTTACTTTGTTTATTTCCTCTGCCTGCACAAAGAAATATTATCTTTTTATCCACAATGAGCTACCTGAATATCAACAAAATAATGATAATCTCTTCCTTAAACACTTTCTCTAATCTCCTCGCTGCCTATTCTCACTGGTGAATTTCCTCCTTTGACCTCTGACCCTGACAGGAAAAGGGCACAATGGATCTAAAATAACACTTCCTCCATCCTGCCTCCAAACCAAAATTAACAGCAGACCTGAAGAACAATATTGTCTCACTGTTCACTTCCTTATTTACTCATCTATTCCTCCTCTTCCCAAAACATTTAACACCGCGACTCTCAGCAACACTTTCGTTTTGATGGAAACGACTAAAAACACAGTGAAGGAACTGAAACAACATGTTTGTGCTGTTTAAATGCAGCTTTCACTTTTACCTCGTCCCTTATTTTCATTTATACTGATTTATGTCTTATGGATCCTTAAAACTCCCAAATACGGACCTGAAAAGCAGCAAACTAGTTTCAAATCCATTTAAACTTTTATTTAAGTACTAATTTTGGTTTATAAATATTATTGTTTCCTTCTAAAATTGCAAAAAAAATTTAAAAAGCCAAATGTTTTTTTAATAAATAAAATAAAATAATTTAA
>NW_024701676.1:0-729 GCF_008729295.1 Plectropomus leopardus | reverse complement strand
GAAAACCCAAACATGCTTTCCTAAACGTGCCGTTTATCGTGTTGATCGTCTCTCCGGGTTTCAGTATCGTTACCTTGTCGTGCAGGTCTTTCTCTGCGATCTCGATGGTGTCGTTCTGGACGCCGTATCGGTTCCTCTGGTAGGCGACCTGCTCGGCCACCAGCTGTTTGAGGATGAAGAGCAGCAGCTCGTTGTTGTCCCTGCGGAAGGCCAAGTACCGAGCGAACGTCTGGACGGAGACGGAGACAGAGACGGAGACGGAGACGACTTAATAAAACATCACATCATTTCACTCTAAACCTTAAAACTCTGCAGCAGAAATACTGACGTCATTTCTTTGAGTATCTTCAAATGCTTCACATCCCTAAAATCTGTCTGACCTGAGCTGAAAGGTTATTCAAGTCCGTAATAATTAATCAAAGTATTCGAATTGTGTCGTTACAAAAAATGATGTTTTTCATAAGATTTTACAAAATAAAACATAAAAAACATGTTGATTAAAAAGATTCTTAAATGCAGAAACAAAAAACATTTTATACTTTTATTTCAACTATATTCAGTTTTTTTTTTAGATGTGCCTTTTTTTTAAACCGAGTGAAAAGATGTTACGGATTTGTCATTCGTTCCTGAGACACCATCACGTGTTTTAGCACCGCAGGTACCGGCGCGTAATGACATCATTGCTCGCGTACTATGTGGTAAAAGGAAAGACGGACACCGCAGCTTTCC
>NW_024701675.1:0-763 GCF_008729295.1 Plectropomus leopardus | reverse complement strand
ATTACCTACAAAGGTGCTTAAAAATAATAATTGTGTAACATAATTTTGAATATATAAGTCTCATTCTGATATTTTGTCCCAACTGATGCACTAATAGACAATTAATGTCCAATGGTTTATTTTGGTTCAGGTGTCCACTTACTTTTGGCCATATAGTGTATGGTCTTTAAATTTTTTATTTCATTTTATTGTATTTATGTGTGTGTATATATATATGTATATATGTCTGTATGTATTTGTGTGCATGTTTGTGTATTAGTATGTGTATATAAACATACATATCTTGATTAGGTGAAACAAAACTGTCATGATATGATACGAACTCAAAGAAACAGATTATTTTTGATAAAATAAAAAAAATAATAAATAAAAAAAAATTGATTAAAATTAATGTCAGAAATTATTTTTATATTTTGAATAAGGTTTATATGCACGAATTTATGTTTTTATTAAGATAAATATTTTTGATTAAATCATATCTTGTAAGATAAAGATTATTGGTAATTAAGATAATATATTAGAATAAATCTAGAGAATTCGTTATTATATACTTTATATGATGTGGAAGCTAAATAACTGACTAATATTAAGTTTTGAATAAAGGTTGGGATTAAACACATCAGTCCTTCTTCCCGCTCTTTTTTTGGAAATGTGAACCAAATCGTGATGTTTTTTTTATGTATTTTTTATGTCTGTCATTACGTTATGATTGTCTCTTTTTTAGTTCGGAATAAACTACTTTTTTTCCCCACGATAAGACTGT
>NW_024701674.1:0-418 GCF_008729295.1 Plectropomus leopardus | reverse complement strand
ATAATCAGTGACTCTCTACAACAATAACAAAAAATGACCAATTCAAAAACATAATTAAATATTTAGAACAACATAAACACAGGTCACTAACCGGGATGGCTTTTTCTACAAGACAACACCAAGCAACTAGACCTGATGAATTATTTGAAGGGTTGGTGCGCAAAGCATTGTGCTTGTTTGGCCAGCAAGCCTGTGCACACTGTGGAGAGCACACACTTTCAGCAAATGCGTCCTTGTATGAACTTGAAAAAATAAATCTGCAGCAGAGTGAAGCACCATTAAGTGCAGGTAACTCGATATGGCATTTAGCCTGCTCAGATACGATTATGATCAGCGCGTTTAAGAAACCATCAAAACAAAAAGATAATGTTAAAAAAGTTTAGAGAGAGTGAAACTGGAACATCCAGGCTCTCACATC
>NW_024701673.1:0-1114 GCF_008729295.1 Plectropomus leopardus | reverse complement strand
AGTCACTGTGTGGTGGCATCACTTATTAGTCCATCAGCTGAGGGTGACTTTTAGCCGTCTCCTGAGCGGAGTATAAGCGTGTTAATGGCGTTAGTGCCTGTCATGAATCTGGCAGCTTCACTTTCCACTTCACCTCCACAGAGGAGCCGTACTGGATTGCAAAACACTCTTAATATGACCAGCAGGGATGCATTAAAAGTTTGCACAAACATTTCAGCTGCAAAGTGTGTGGTGATGACATCAAGTAACCCCAAAAAAAGATCTGAGAATGGTTCAATGCAACCAATGCAATGTTTTAGAAACGCTCTCAGCTGCAAGTTTTCTTTTAGTTCCCAGAATGTTCTTCTTAAAGTTCGGGTAACATTCTCTATAAACAGAAAATAACGTTAAAAATGTGTTATTTTTAAATTGTTAATTACATTTACATAAAAAGGTCTGTTATCTTTGGCCTAAATAACATTTTATGAATGTTGCTTTGAAAATGTTCTTCCTTTGTTCTCATGTAACATTGTGGGAACATTTTATAAAAAAAAAAAAACATTTGATGAGCTGTCACTTTGCAACTGCACCAAAATATTCTCAGAGTTTCAGTTCTAAATAAGTTAGTTATAATCTCAAATAGTTATAATCTCATTTTAGTCAGCGTTTAACGTTAAAGGAACATTCTTTGAAATGATAAATTTCCTTAAAACGTTCTTTGAACATTAGATTAAAATGTTTTCTTTAGAACATTATTGCAGTTTGTAGGTAACGTTAGTCAATGTTGTGGGAACGTTCCCCACTAACTGGGTAATCAGCTGTTCTTTGGCTCATAAACAATCTTTCCACGAACTTTTGTGAAGTCTGTGAATCCGTCCCTGTACCTTTTCGGGATAGACCGCTCACACACTTCCTCCTTTCAACCAGCTGACATGAACACAAACACAACTTCACACCATTGCCGAACTCCGCGGCTGAAAAATAAAGTCAACGCAGAAGTACCTAAAATTGCAGTTCCTCTAATGGCCACTAGAGACCGACTCCAAACCAGACTCAGTCCCCATAGACCCCCGTGCTAAAACTTTACAGCAGAATTGAACATGTTTACAGCCTGGTTCAAAACACAGTTTGGTCT
>NW_024701672.1:2500-3620 GCF_008729295.1 Plectropomus leopardus | reverse complement strand
GCCAAGGCTTGCCCTCACAGCCTCTGCAGATACGACTGTATCTGCTGCCGTAGCTTTTAAAACGGCTGATATGATGATGGCAATTAAATCAAAAATCAGATCTGCCATCATGATCTTGGTTCCATCATCAGGGGAACCTTGTTTTAACAGTTCCCACTGGTCTGCTGTCATGTTTTTAAGGTAGCACTCAATGTGAGTGCGGACAACAGACCGAGCTTCTGATAGCTCCAGTACCTCCTCAAACGCTACTGCTCCCGGTAATGTGGATTCCATTGCTATTGTTGCGGTAGCTTTTTAAAAATTTAAAAATTTAACGTGTGGTGGTTTGTAAAGCTCCTGGCTCTGTTGGCAGGTCAGCCGGTAAACCTACAGGTCAGTTAATTTAACCCTGAAAAATGAAATTCCGCTATTCTCGAACTAACAGGAAACTCCTCTGTTCTTCAGCCCTATCTATCTCGTGCCCAACGACAGACTGACAGATTTTTCTGTAGAAGTTCTTAAAGGCTTAAACATCAAAGCACAGAATGTTCCATAAGCCCCGCCCCGTCTTTATGACGCCTCAATAAGCCCCGCCCATAGCCCTTTAATCTAGTGCACTGACCCCGCCCTGTATTCCGAATGCGTTCTATAAGCCCCGCCCCGTGCTCATGACGCGTTCGATAAGCCCCGCCCAGATCAGATCCCCGACGCGTTCCATAAGCCACGCCCCTAGTGGCGCAATATGAAAATAATAATAATAATAATAATAATAATAATAATAATAATATAATTACAAATGTTTTTCCAACTTATTTGTATCTAATGAGACCAATAACCAATATTTGGAACCAATGTGCATTTACAATAAAAATTCAATGCTGCTGTCAATACCTGCACAAAACTGTAAGTGTCTTAAGCAAATGTTTAATCAAAACTGAAATTTTCAACATAAAATACAAGTTCCCAGCAACTTTTTTCATCAAGTCAAGCAAAAATTTAAATTCGCCCATGCTGACTCTTTCTTTGCTCTTTTTCATGAATTAATTTGATCAGCCAGGCCGATAATCTGTCAATCTTTAATAGTAAAGCCTCTGAGAACCGTAATCACCATAAACTCTCTTAACTAAATAATGACAAAAAT
>NW_024701671.1:0-986 GCF_008729295.1 Plectropomus leopardus | reverse complement strand
ATATATATATATATATATATGATATGATCTTGTACTGAGATGACGAGAACATAGAGAACCCCAGGAATAAGTCCTAAAACCTGGAAATTAATTAGCATTTCAGCACCTCCGGTTCCCTCATCTCAAAGTCAGTGTTTTTTTTGAGTACCGGAAGTCTATACTATCTCATATCATCTGCGCAGCTCAGCATCACGCTGATACACCGTTCAATACACTCTTAAACACACTTCAGACACAGAAGGTGCTTACAAACAGAAGGAGAAGTGAACTGAATGCAAATACACTACAGGCTGGAGTTTCTGACAGCCCAATTAATTTGGATGGTGAAATAATTTACAAACATCTGGCAATCTGGAGATTTCCAACATTAGGAAAGCCAATTTGTTGTTGCTAACATGTTGTAAACAGTTGTCTATACACTGAAACAAATAGAGAGCAATTTTATCGTCCCATTGGAGTCATATTTATCCAATATTCACTCAGCTTGTGTTCTGGGCAGGTACTCAACTGAATATTTGGCTCATCATAGAAGTTATTTTCTGGAAACAGCTGCAACCTAGTTTATGAATGTAAAGTATTAAAATTATTAGCCAACAGCTTCTAATATGCCTCAAAATAGTTCTGAAATAGGTGTTAATTCTTAAATGATCATATGATGAGTGCATTATGTATATCTGTTGAGATATGTATGGGCTTTGTTCTGTCTATGCCTAGGTTGTTACTTTAAGTCTTAGCAACAACCACTGGCACAAAATCAGCAGAAATTCACTTTGTTTTAAGTTTTTATTTGTGTATATATCAGCAGGACTCAGGAAGGCGTCACAAGTGGCAATACATTGTGCATGTCCCTGTGGTATAGAGCTGTAAAGGGTCTCATCTTGCTTTAGGTTAAAGTTAATGCAACAGTTTTGGAACAGTGAGACATGCTCCTCAGATGCCTGGATGTCCCAGTATAATTCTCTCTCTCTCTCTCTCTCTCTCTCTCT
>NW_024701670.1:0-733 GCF_008729295.1 Plectropomus leopardus | reverse complement strand
AGCATTTTTTCTTAAAAATTTTGGGTGATTTTTTTGTTTTCTTTAAAAAAACATATTTGGTTAGATTTTCCTTTTTAAACTTTTGTTGATTTTTTTTTTCTTTTTAAATTTTTGGCAATTCTTTTTTCTTTAACATTTCTTGGTGATTTCTGCCCAACTGCCTCAAAAAAGTAAGTTAATATAACTAGATAATGTATTCTTACTTTATATTTAATTGTCAAGTTTAGTTTGAATTTAGTTTTATTAACTTAATTTTGTGAAGCTGCTGCAACTTAAAAATAAAAAGTTTAATTAATCAGTATTTCTAAGTTTTAGCCACTTCAGTAAAGTAAGTTTACTGAGCTGTTTTTCTGAATTCTGCTGGTTTCAAACTGGTCAAACGTTCAGTGTTTTCATGTGAAAACAGAACTCGAACTTCTTATTAAAACCTCAGAAAGAACAAAGTCATTTCAAATGTCATTTTTAAGTTGCAAAAACTTGATAAAATGACGTAAATACAGCTAAAGTTTGAGGAAACTTAACACTTGGATGTGAGAAATAAACATAAATTAAGACTTAATGTTAATTTATTTTACTTTTTTAAGGGAATCAGTTTCCATGGTGATTTAAAGCGACATCGACTTTTCAGGTTTTAGTCTGTGACGATCACAATGTGACGTTTTCTCCCTGAAACCCGTCCGAGACCTCCGAGACCTCCGTGACCTCCGAGACCTCCGAGACCGCCGAGACCTCC
>NW_024701669.1:0-496 GCF_008729295.1 Plectropomus leopardus | reverse complement strand
AGAGGTCGCGATATTCTCGCCTTAAACCGGCGGTGTAAAAGTGGTCACTGGTAGACCTGAAATTGCGACCCAAGTTGTAATAAACAGAAATGATCCTTTAATGAAAAATGTGTACAGGCTTTCCACTAACGTTTGATAGTGGAAGGTGCAGCTTTGAGCATAAATATCTGCCCTTTTTTTTTTTTTTACTTTTTATAGTTTTTGCGCCCTTTTCCCAGCTGTGCAGAGTTGAATGATATGAAATTAAAACGTGTTTGTTAGCAGCTGCTGTAAAAGCCCTTTATTATATATCCTGCGACTAGTTCTCATAAATTATAGAGAACGCAAAAAACTCTTTGCCCGTTTTGTGGAAGTTGTGGAACTTTAAACAGCGACTACGTCTAAATAAACTTTATCACCTCATGGTTTCACACTCATGCTATAAATCCGCTTATCGTTCCCCCCTTCGGACGTCACCACCGTCGTTTACTTCCGCGGTGGGGTCGGAGACTTCATG
>NW_024701668.1:0-896 GCF_008729295.1 Plectropomus leopardus | reverse complement strand
TTGAGACATTTAAAAAACAAAATCAAAAGTATGAAAAAAGTCTTCTTTTTGAAAATCACTAAATATTCTCCATCTAGTTGCTTTCTTTTCATACTTTATATGATTTTAGGCTCAGCAGACGAGTATAACTCAGTATGGTCCTTCTTTGCAAACATGTCCGAAACACAAAAGATAAAATAGTTAATGCACGCAAATTCACGTGCCACAAGTTTAAGATCTGTTTGCTGACTTTTGGTCTTTCTATTGAATTTATTGACAATAAAATCATTGATAATAAAAAAATAAGATAACTGCAGTGACATGAAACTGTACACTTTAAGAGAAGAACTTCGGCTGCAATAAAAGATTATTTTGGCCACTTGGGGGGAACAAGCTGAAACCACAACATTATCGTTTTTCGTCCGTGTGCACGAGTGAGTTGCTAATTTTTGCTTGTTTTGTAGGCGGTGTGGATTTATTAGAGCTTTTTACTGTGAGAAAATGTTATTTTCACTATTTTTCTCTCTTTTGCATCGTCATTCGATAATGTCTTCATTTAAAGAATATGAACTAGTGCAGCTTTAATTTTGTAAACTTTAATTGTTAAACTGTAAGAACAGCTGTGGTGGATTTGTTGTTTAATGTGATTTTTTTTAGCTCCTCTGACAGATACACGTCAGACGGCCGGCGGTTAGGTCAGGTCGAAGCCTCGTGTGTGTGCATAACTTCACGAGTCATCACGCGGCCTCGAGGGCTGCTTCAGCCGCCGGTGATCATTATCTTTTTACATTGTTTCAGTCTGACAGTCGGGCGGTTGAGGAAGGAAAGTTAGTGCGTCTTTAGTTCGTAAAATGACAGATGTGAAATGAGCTTGACTCGGTGCCTGAGTCTGACTCGTAAAAACAGCCGAACTTTAC
>NW_024701667.1:0-700 GCF_008729295.1 Plectropomus leopardus | reverse complement strand
TGTACAGCAACTTTTTTATAATAAAAATCAGAGAAATTTTAAACCAAAAATTAGTTAATTACCGTATTGACCTGAATATAGGACGACCCTGACGACCCCCCCTTCAAGACTCTTCGTTAGGAAAAAGATTTTCTGCAGAGCAAATCTTGTTTTAATAAAGAAAATAATTTTATTTCAAAACAATAAAACACAATAAAAACAGGTCTGCTGTTCTAACTTTTACATTTTCTTTTTTTTTTTAACTTTTAAATAACTTTTTAAAATAAAAGAAATTAAAAAAACATGAAGTTGTCAAATTTTCAATTAAAATGAAATAAAAATAAAATGCAGTGAGATTTTAAACAAGAAATGAATAAATAAAAATAGTTCCCTGAGGTTTTACGAAGTAAAAGCTCTTCTCATGCTGATACTTTCTTTGCACTTTTTAATGAATTAATTAATTACCGGAGATCATTAAGATAAAATGCCAATACAGATAATCCGAAAAATGACAAATATCGCCCCGATAACTGGCCAGGCTGATAATCTGCGGACTCCTACTGTCAATATATGTGATTATGAAATAAATAACTGTGAGCAACAGTCGGGTTAAAACTGATAAACATAGAAAACATAGAATATGATTTTCCATCTTTTTATTGGCATGAACATGTTCAGGAGGCGACATGTGACACAGAGCTGAAATTATCTGATTGATGAA
>NW_024701666.1:0-944 GCF_008729295.1 Plectropomus leopardus | reverse complement strand
AGCCTGCATCAGTTTAGCATAGAGATACAAAAAAAACAGAAAAAAGACAAAACTCACATAAAAACACCAGCAGCGGGTGCACAAACTAACATTCAGCCACACAAATTAAATAACCAGGCACTTCTTATAGAATCAGCATCAGAATAAAATCATCACCAAAGCAGACAACAAGGGGAAGTGTAAACAGTAAAGCGCGCAGCGGCTACAAAAACAAGCTACATACAGCGAAGGAGAGACTGCAAAGATTACATCATAGCGCTCACGAAACGTTGCGTAGCAACGCTTGTTGTTGTGTTTGTTGAGGATGTCGTGGAGTTTTTGTACTCACCGGTCTGTAGGTCAGTCTGTCAGCTTTGTACACCACTTAGTCCTCCTCAATCTGCTCGTTAACTCTCGAAGCATAGCCGCACTGTAACCTGTCCACTCAGTGTCTCTGTCCCAGCAAAACCAGTCCACTCGGCCTCTTTGCTCCACTACGTTTTCCAACATGTTGAGCTGTAAGTTTCACATCAGAATTTAATCTGAAAAACTGCAATAAACCCGCCCCCAAAAACTCAATCCTCAAAGTTCCTCAGCAAAATCAAAAGCTATGGCTAGGTGAGCATTTTAGCATGCTATCCGGAATCAAGCTAATGTGAGCACCTGCGTCACGTGGACTCGTAGGTGTGTTTGATTTATGTCACCGGCGCGCTCGGTGGGTTCAACATTAACCCTTTGAAACCTGAGCAAATTGGTTTGATTTTCTTTGGAAAACATAGGGAGAGAGGACAACGAGCGACGTTTCCCTCTGAAACCCGGAAACATGGGAAGAAAGCAATGACCCCGAAATTAACAAGAAATACGTTTTTAAGAAAGTACAAGAATATTACCTGAAAATTGCCCAAAAATAAATAAATAAATGACAAACAAGGAAATTATGGTTATTGTTATAATACTTTTTTCCT
>NW_024701665.1:0-924 GCF_008729295.1 Plectropomus leopardus | reverse complement strand
CTTTTGTTAAAAATGAGTGAAAATGAGTTTTCAGGGAATCTGTATATTCTCACAATGTGATATATGATAAAACATATATTAGATTTTCAGTCCTGGTCATTGGAGACAAAATAAGTTGATTTTCTTTAAACAGCTCAAACCACAGGCGCACAGAAGCATTTAATCGAGGCTGTCTAAAAAATAAAATCATAAGTCATCAAATTTTAACTCTTTGTGATCAGCGTCAGCCTTCAGTGTGTAGGGAGCAGAAACAGTTAACAGGCAGCTGACGGACTGGCAGCGTCTGTGGCTCCCTCTGTGGTACCTGGGGCCGCCTGAAGGGGCCAGTATGGCTCACCAAACCGCTTCCCCGTTACCCCCCGCCACACCAACCCCCATCCCTCCTCCACCCGCGGCCCACCGGGGACCGCCGGCTCTCCTACTGTGCCTTCTGCAAGACCTGGCTTAATTTAATTAATGCTGTCGACTTTAAACAAAACCACATCTGAGCCGAGGAGAGAGAGAGAAGCAGGGAGAGAGAGGGAGGGAGCAGGAAATAGCCAGAGATGGGAGCACATCGCCCCGGTCAGATCGCTGACAGGATTTAATCAGTCCAGGGTTTGAGAATACTAAAAAAGGATTCCTTCTTTAAATGACTGATAGAAAAGGAAAATGTGGAGCTTGTAGGGAGCTGAAGATGAGACTCTTCACTTTCTGGATCCTCTAGATTAAAACTAAAATACTAAATGATGAGCTTCAGGTAAAAAAAAATGTGATTTTATGGTTGTTTGGCATTTTGAAGATTAGGTTTCTCACAAGTTGCTGGTAGACACTTTAAAAGTCTGCTTTTGTTTAGAGGACTGAAAATGATGTTATCACGACTCTGAGTGTGTATTGATGGATTCAAATAGGACATGAAATGTGAATTCTGGTTGCTTATTGATG
>NW_024701664.1:0-928 GCF_008729295.1 Plectropomus leopardus | reverse complement strand
TGAGTGTATGTACAGCAAATGTTAGGGCTTTGCTATTTATCCCGTTTGTTTGTTTTTTTTTTCATTATTGCAATATCAACTTGGGTGATAAACACATCACAAAAGAATACATCATCAAAGAAAGACTGTTATATTGCACATATTAGATGATTTTGGTTTGACGATAGTTTCAGTAGAAAACGCCCATTAAAATGGAACTATGGGGGCGCCTGGTTGCCGCTGGTTCGATTCCAACCTGCAGCCCTTTGCTGCATCGCATCCTCTCTCTCTCCCCCTTTCAAGCTGAAGCTGTCCTATCCTAATAAAGGCAAAAAATAAAAATAATCTTTAAAAAAAGCAACTATCTATCTTTTTTTTGTCCAGTTCAGTGTTCAGTTGGAAATAGAAATTCTTTTTTACCCAGCAAGAAATTTGTAGTATCTGTTGCAGTATAATGAGAGCAGCAGAAAGGCAGAACTAAGTACACAAAAATCTGTTTATTTATTATAAGTAATATCATTGTTAAAGATATTTATCTTAATACATGTTATATATTTTCCTCACATTGTGCAGCCTTAGTATATGTTCTTCATTGTGAATCTTGTCTCATAATTCGTTTCAACAGTCCTCTTATTATTGTTATTTGGGGGCGCCTCGTGGCTCAGTGAATAGAGTGGCACCCCATATACGGCAGTTGTATCCAAGCTGCAGCGGCCACAGGTTCGATTCCGGCCACAAAAAAAAAGAGTCATAGAATTGCATTTATTTTTTTCCAGTCTTGATACTGATTACTTGTTATTTAAAGACTTCATACAGTTTTTCTTTGTCAAGGTAAATTAAGGTGAAATTTAAGATCACTTTAAAGAGAAATTAGAATTTACTAGTTGGAGAAAGATTAAGCAGCCAATATTTGTACTGTGGTTTTAACTAAATCAACATCAAGTAACAC
>NW_024701663.1:0-977 GCF_008729295.1 Plectropomus leopardus | reverse complement strand
TATTTTGCACTTTTTATGTAATTTTTGGGACATGTCTTGTCCAGTTCCTTGTTGTTCCCCTGATGTTTTTGAAGGAAATCAGAAAAATTTGCACAAGTTTCAAAGAGTTAACTAAAAATGTTAAGAAAATAAATTCACAGAATTCTGCCTCAAAATTCGGCAGAAAGGTTCAGATTTTGTTCCTTTAATTCAGGTTCGTTCGTCCCCGGCAGCTTCAGTTTGAATGCAAAGTTTCAGCCCTGAACCTGAAAAATTTCTGCAGCAATATTTTGGATGATTTTGGACTTTCTGCCAGATTAGCGAAAAGAAGTCCACGTCCCCGATGTCTCTGAGCATTTGACTGTTTCTTTGAACGAGAAAAATATAAACTCTGTTAAAGTCTGAAAACAATAAATATTGGTGGGAGAAACATGAAAATGTTGAGGAATATCAGCTGTTTTTGAGTAACAATACAACTTCTGAACGTGTTAAATTTTACATTAATTCTCCTCGTGCTTCACCTTCTAGATCGCCTGCTTTAAATCAAGTAGAGGTCAAAGGTCAGCAGATATGATGACAGAAACTCGCGTGCGTCTTTATTGTTTGTCAGAGCTTCCCATCACTGCTTTGTGTCAGAAATTGTTAAAAAGCTGTTTAGTCAAAAAACATGAACCAAATGAATTCTGGAAGCGCGGCGCTGAAATAAAGATATTTTATAAGAAAAACAGAAGTACCTTTTTTTTTTATTTTAAAACAGCAACAGATGGAGAAAATATATATAAATTACTGCTATTCAAGCATTTCATGAAGTATAATTTAGTAGTACTTTTAGAAGTACTTTGTTAGTGTTTTTATTGTTTGTTTTCTGCTACTTTATTATTCTTCTGATTAATGATTTTATTTGGGGTCCAGTGCATATTATGAATTTTTCAGCCTAAACCATCATATTGCAATTTTTTATTATACTGTTATTATATTTGAATAACTTCTTTTTTTTT
>NW_024701662.1:0-895 GCF_008729295.1 Plectropomus leopardus | reverse complement strand
GCGATATTGCAATAAGATTTTTTTGAGTGAGTTGAAAGACTATTAATACAAACTGAACTTTAAAGGAATACTTAAACTACAAAATACTCATTTGTATGTCAGTCATGCTGTGTACCTTTAATATGTGAAAAAACATAATTTTATAAACTCTCATAAGACTCATGCAGTATAATCCAAGTCTCATTTATCCAGTCATACGTGTATGTGGTCCCCAATTAATCAATCAATAAATAAATATGTTTTCTGTGGAGGCAACATGGTTTTCTTTACAAATTCAAAGAAAAAAAACTGAGTAATTGATACACAAATGTTAATTTATGGGTGAAGTATTCCTTATAATGTAACTGTAATTCATTTTGGATCGGTGCCTTTTTGTGTTCAGCTCAATATGTTATTTGTTTTATAAAAGAATGTTGGCAAAAAAAAAAGTTTTCAGCATAAAAAGCAATTTGTTGTATTTTAGCTTTACTTGAAGTAGCAGAAAGGCAGAAGTGAATACTTTGATTTCTGTTTATCTAAAGTAATATTGTTATTGCAATATTCAATAATGTTATTCTTTTTTTTTTCAATCTTTTTCTTATCAACAGCAGCAGTCAAAGCATGTCAAGGTAAAGATAAAAAAACACCTTAAATTACAAGACTGTTGATAAATAAATTATTGAATAAGTTTCAGTGTAAACAAAATGAACCTTTTTGGACTATTTAACATTGTTATTTGCCTGATATCAGACAGAATTTGCAACTCCTTAAATGTCAACTCAAACTCAATTTATTCAAAGGTCTGGACCCAGGCGACGGTGTATCTCACATATTTTCCTCATATCATGCAGCTTTAGTATTTAATGGCTATAAACTGTATTATTCTTACATCTGACTTCAAAGTCCTCAAAAAAAA
>NW_024701661.1:0-2245 GCF_008729295.1 Plectropomus leopardus | reverse complement strand
TTTTCTCTCCTGTGTGATGTGCCATGTGGTGTGTCAGTTGCACCTTCTGTATAAATCTTTTATCACACAATGAGCAACTGAAAGGTTTCTCTCCTGTATGAGTTTTCATATGACTTTTCAGATATGCTTTTCTTGAAAATCTCTGATAACAAATGATGCAAATCAAAGGTTTCTCTCCTGTGTGGATTTTCATGTGATTCTGTAAAGTATTACCCTGTGTAAAAGATTTCTTACAAACCGAGCAGCTAAAAGGTTTCTCTCCTGTGTGGATTCTTATGTGTTTCTGTAAAGTCTCACTCTGTGTAAAAGATTTCTTACAAAAAGAGCAGCTGAAAGGCTTTTCTCCTGTGTGAGTTCTAATGTGCTTCTTCAGATGTCCACTTTCACTGAAAGATTTACCACACACTGAGCAGCTGAAAGGTTTCTCTCCTGTATGAGTTCTCATGTGATTCTGTAAATGTCCATTCTTTGTAAAAGATTTCTTACAAACTGAGCAACTGAAAGGTTTCTCTCCTGTGTGAGTTCTCATGTGTCCTTTCAGATGTCCACTTTCACTGAAAGCTTTACCACACACTAAGCACCTGAAAGGTCTTTCCCCTGTGTGAGTTCTCATGTGTCCCTTCAGATGTCCACTTTCACTGAAAGATTTACCACACACTGAGCAGATGAATGGCTTGTCTCCTGTGTGAGTTATCATGTGTCTTTGTAAATGCCCATTCTGTGTAAAAGATTTCTCACAAACTGAGCAGCTGAATGGTTTCTCTCCTGTATGGGATCTGAGGTGTACCTTCAGAGTTCCCTTGGCGCCAAATCTTTTCCCACACTCAGAGCAGCTAAATGATTTCTCACCGGGTATACATTTGGAATCATTGACAGGTTCACTGGTCTCTGTCCAATCATCACTGCAATCAGTCTCTGGTTCAGAAGATTCTCTGGTGTCGGAGCAGCCAAACAGGTTTTCAGCAGAAATACCGGTCACGTGACTTTCTGGGACTTCATTGTTATTGTGAGAGTTTGAACCTGACTGAGGTTCTCTGGTCTCCTCCCAATCATCAACACTGACTTCAATCTCGGCTATGAAAGAGTGTGGCTGTAAATGTGTATCTGGATGTGAGTTCCTGTCTGGTTCTGGTCCTCCACAGTCCTCTCCATCAGCTTCTGTTTCCATCTGTTCAGTTTGTTTTTGATGAAGCTCTGAGGACTGATGACCAACACATTTATGTCTTTTCACCTGATTACGCCAGGCAAATGTTTTGTTACAAACACTGCAACTAAATCGTTTCTCTCCTGTGTGAACTCTCCTGTGTCTTCGTAAACTGTCTTTCCGTCCAAATTTTCCACCACATTCACAACAGGTGAAAGACTTCTTGTCAGCGTCACATTTCACTTTGTGTCCATCAGCTTCTGTTTCCATCTGTTCAGTTAGTCTTTGATGAAGCTGTGAGGACTGAGGTTTCTCTTCATCATCTTCACTCTTCACAGGGACAGGAGTGAATGGGAACTTGGTGATATCAGCCTCCTCCAGACCTTGAAGCTGCTCTCCCTCCTGACTGCTCCACAGCTCCTCCTGCTCCTCTTTAATGTGTGGGGGCTCTGAGTCCTCCTGGTCCTCTTTAAGGTGTTGGGGCTCTGGGTCCTCTTTAAGGTGTGGGGGTTCTGGGTCCTCGTGGTCCTCTTTTAGGTGTGGGGGTTCTGGGTCCCCGTGGTCCTCTTTAAAGTGTGGGGGTTCTGGGTCCTCGTGGTCCTCTTTAAGGTGCGGGGGCTCTGGGTCCTCTTTAAGGTTTGGGGGCTCTGGGTCCTTGTGCTCCACACTGGAGCTCCACTCCTGCTGCTCCTCTTTCACAACAATCATTTTTTTGTCGTGGGAGGGTAAAGCTGAAACACAGGAATACAGTAATTAATGTATTTGGACATTTTAATATCTGCAATTCCATGACACATGACAAACTCCATTAATGACAATTAATAAGCAGCAATTTTAACACTCTGTTGAAACACCAAAAATTTGAAGGCTCCTTAAAAGTAAGAAATTGTTGCTTTATTTCTTAAATTATTGTCGTCTGGATTAACAAGGTCCGCATTAGATGTTGAGGAACCAGGACATGCCAATGAGAATTGGGCTGGTGGAACAAAACAAGTATGGACAAAAGGGTCCAAGAGAAAGACAATGATTCTGTTTTCTATGTTGGTACTGAACTAACCCCAGGAGATGAGTGCAGTACTTTGCAACCCACTAATACTCCAC
>NW_024701660.1:0-585 GCF_008729295.1 Plectropomus leopardus | reverse complement strand
TACTATTTTTGGACGTCACAGAGGTTTTTAAGGGTAAATAATTTCATAATATAAAGAGCTTGTTCCTTACAAAGTTTCAGGCAAAGCCCCCTATGTCCCCAAATCTTTGAAATTCCCCTGATAAACAATCATAATAAAAGCACAATACAAGTGGCATCCTTACTAAAATCTGAATGATTTGTTTATTTGACCAAAAAATAATGAAGCAAAAAGTATCTTTCAGTGAAACTGTGTCCTTAACAACACGCACATTGCAAAAAGTCAGCTAGTTTCCATGCCTTTAGTCTAATAAACCTCCTTATATTGACAAAAATACTTTTTCAGCCCAGTGTGCGAGAGGTTTGGTAGTAGCACGAGGTGACTTTTGTGTTATTACCCAGCTGCCCCTGAGGAAGGGAGGGGCCAGCAATCGGTGTGTTTATGTCTGTCTGTCTCCACACCAATCAGTGTGAATTGAGAAGAGAGGAAAGAGGGTGTGACTTGGCAGACCCACGGTTATTATGAAATAGTCGGTTTACATTTCAATTCAACATGGCCTTGCCAAGGTCACCACATGCCTGCCTGTGCGCCTGCCAGGCTTACTGG
>NW_024701659.1:0-524 GCF_008729295.1 Plectropomus leopardus | reverse complement strand
ACTAGAATATGATCTACATTTTCCACACTGTGTTTCTGTGTCTGTCAGGGTCCCTGTACTGGTAACCAGCAGTCTCTGGCCCACAGCAGGTTGTGGGATGCTGTTGTTGGCTTCCTGCATGTCTTTGCTCATATGATGATGAAACTTGCTCAGGTAAGAAACATAAATCAAATTAAGTATTTTGAACCTTTCTGTAGCCATACTATTTAATTCATTCAGATTTCATGAATAATTTCTGGAGAGAAATTCTGCATTTTGAATGATCCAATAATGTGTTTGTTGTATCACAGTTGACCAATTGATGAATCAGTTTCAAATAGAAATGCATACATTTACACATGGTATATTTTTATACATTAGTCCACTTTGAGTATACTAATTTTGTGAACTGTCTCTCTCATGGTTCCTGCAGAGTAAAGTATGTATTTATTTGATTATTCTTTGGTTTAATGAGTTGGTTTCATATCTTTACTAGCTTCCCTCCTCTTTTCTTTGTCAGATTGTTTCTGCCTCTTTACTGAGCT
>NW_024701658.1:0-386 GCF_008729295.1 Plectropomus leopardus | reverse complement strand
TTAAATATATAAATATAATAATTATTTATTGTATGCCACTAATGTTAAACTAATGCATTGCTCCTAATCACGATCAATTAATCTGTTACAGCTTATTGGCAAAAAGTATCTTAACAAGAAATGTACCTGAAAAAAGCAAAGGTAAATTGCCTGAAAAATAGGGAGAAAAAATAGAAAAAAAGAGTAAACACAAAAACATGAAAAACACTGCCATAATTTGAAACTGACCATAAACTGTGTAAAGAGAAAATGGATGTTATTGTTTCAAATGCAAAAAATATTGACTCTTTTTTTTTTATTGTAGTAATACCATAATAGAGAGACCAACTTTGTCAGTATCTTTGCATTTGAGTTTCTGACAGACTTTAAACTTTGAAGTTCATATC
>NW_024701657.1:0-940 GCF_008729295.1 Plectropomus leopardus | reverse complement strand
AATCACATAAAATCTACATTAAAAACCACAACAATAATAAATAATAACGTTATTTATATAGCACCTTTAAAAACAGAGTTTTCAAAGTCCTTTGACAATCAAAGCAAAGCAGAAATGGGATAAATAGACGGCGACACAACAGTGAAAAGTCAAAACAGTCCTACTGAACACAAGCATAGAGTTAGGAAAAAAGATTTTTTAAAAAAAGGACAAATAATGCAAGATGCAGGACGCATGATGTCAGCATAAAATAATACAAAGAAATTAAAAAACAATAACTAAAAGGAAATAAAATATAAATTAAAAAGGGAAAAATAAATTCAAAGGACTTAATTAATTTAGAGAGTGCGTCTAATTTGCTGGTTTTGTTACTTTTTACATATATTTATGGGAAGAGTCCACGTGAGAGCGCCGAGCTAAAAACTGACTGTGTCCATCAGGAATGTGGTCTCCTGCTGTCCTCTGAAGGGGAGGGTCGAGGCTGTTACCCGCTGGACGGCCACATCTTGTGTAAGAGCTGCAGCGCTCGCCGCATCCAGGACCTCTCGGCCAAAATCTCCACTGACTGCTAACAAACCTCTCTCCCCGCTCCGCCCTCTCACTCTCTCCACGCTCACAGCATTCACACTTTATCGATGGCGCAGACAGGAAATGCCGCTTCGCTCAGAGGTGCTTTTTTTTGCTTTTTTTTTCGTGGTTGCTCTGAGTTGACATAAACGTTGCAATAGTTCCCTCTGTTGGTATCCAGCTGTAATTCATCTGCAGAGACGGAGCAGACACCTCATTAGTTTCCTTTCGTTCGCGGTTTACTCCATTTTCCTTGTTTTGGTACTCAGCTGCCACGTTTTTCATGTTTAGTTCAGTGTGAGAGTGACCTGACCTGCAGGCAGTTTGGGCTACACTTCATCGGTACTGCTCAACTATTAACGCACACATTATT
>NW_024701656.1:0-540 GCF_008729295.1 Plectropomus leopardus | reverse complement strand
GTCAGTTGGTTTAAATGTGCGACACACATGCCATGACAGCGCCTCAGTGCGCAGCTGAATTATCCATCATTACCTGCTGTCTGCACGAGTTCATAACCGAATAACAAATACACAACTGAGGAGGAAGAGTGTCCATAACAAACTTAACACTGCAATAAGTTACACTCACAGAGGTCCTGAGCAGTCTCCCGATGGTGGTTGCCATTTTGGATAATGTCAGAGGAGAGGACGGTCTGAGCAGGTTGTTGCGTCATTTACGCACATGCTCGACGCATACCTGTTCCCTAACAAAATATCCTCTAAAGAAATAAATTTTAAAACGTAAAATATTCACTTGTATGATTTACTGTTTCAAACTGTGGTGCAAGACTGTTATTGTTAAGTATCCTAAAAAACACACACAAAAGAAGCTATCATGCTGCCTTCACGTGCTCGTGAGCTCTTCCGGTAATCAGAAAATGGTTTTTAGTCGAGCTTTAAGGTTTTTTTTGTTTTGTACAAATTACAGACTGAGCATAGAACTCTTGTTGAAAATAAGTC
>NW_024701655.1:0-631 GCF_008729295.1 Plectropomus leopardus | reverse complement strand
GGAGGGTCCAGTGCAAGCTCCGCCTCTGCGTCTTCAAACCAGCCAATCAGAGTCAAGCACCTCTCAGTACATGTAACTGAACGTTTTTCTGACCTCACTGTTTAAGTAAAGTTAACAGCAACAACAAAATTTAAAAATTCAGTCTCTTTTTGCTCACTGTGGAGTTTCTGAGGGCGCCGTGTCGAGGTCACGCTCACGTGAAATGGAGGAATTTAAAAACACAGATGGCGTTCAGTAGGACTTTACAGTAGTAGTTTTAAACTGGTGGGTCGAGCACACTTTATTTTGGGGGTTTCGAAGGCAGATTTTGTATTTTTGTTTCAATAAACACTTATGTCACAAAAACTGCATGAACTTCCTGCAGGTTTACTGCAAAAACAGTGATATATAGTGAATACGTCACAGAGCGGGGAGGATATAGGAGGACATTTGGGGCAGATAACAAGCTTCAGCTGTGGTCATGTGACCCGTTAGGTAGCAGCTGTTTTGAAGCGTGTCCGCATGCTAAATATCTACATTTATATCGAGGAAATTATTGGCACAGCTATTTGCAGCAGGAATATAAATGCTGATTTTTGATTGGCTGATGGCGGGTTTATTTAGTATTTGGCTTGCTGATGTCACAGCTCTG
>NW_024701654.1:0-646 GCF_008729295.1 Plectropomus leopardus | reverse complement strand
CACCAGGTGGCGCTGGTGTCTTGATTATCAGTAAATACTGCCAGCAGTTTGTTGTTTTTTTTTTTTTTTTAGTTTCATTGTGCTCAACATTAGTATTTCACGATGATATATAAGGTTGCACAAAAACAGATAAAAGTATGTAAGGTAAAATCAAAAAAATAAATAAAAAAATCAGCATAGGTTTATTCTAATAGAACATAAAAATTATAACGACGTTGGGGTGGGGGATAACGTGGCATACTGGTTACTTGCATATGAATTGGCAAACTGAAATCACTTCAAAATTGGGTCAAATTCCATTTAATATCCTTCTGAATCAAAACAAAATGTGTTGGAATTAGATGTGCCATACCATAGAGCAAAACTTTTTTTTCAAAATGATAGTTGTTTGTAAATACTTGTTACAATAGTTCAAGGATAAAGTAAGGAACATTCTAACTCTTAGAAAATATGAATATTACAATAACTGCATTCAAAACACATTTTGATAAAGATAAGAATGTCCTGTGACAGGGGGGACATTTGGTCACATGCAAAGAATTTGGTCAAAATTATTAGATCTTAATTTCCTGTGCAGGACCAATATACTTTTCTTATAGTTTTAACAAGCCCTAATTTAGATAAAATAATAAAATCATGTAAAATT
>NW_024701653.1:0-510 GCF_008729295.1 Plectropomus leopardus | reverse complement strand
TACATATTGACTTTGTTTTTCTTTTGTATTTATTTATTATTTAAATACATATTACTGTGATTCTGTGTCTTAAAAATGTTGGCTCCCCCTGCTGGATGCTCTGTGGGTGTTTTCAGGTGTTAACTTGAACTCCACCTGTGGGCTTTCTTTGTGATATGGCTGAATTCACCTGGAGAAGGCTGTCTTGCGGTGTCACTGTTTTAAGGAAACATGTTGTTCAGTCCAGAAACTGCCGCAAAATGTGAGATTGAACCCTGCTCTGCTTCTTCTTCTGTGGTGTTTCCAGGAGAGCCTGCAGGCGTGCGAGCAGCTGCAGCAGCTTTTGTCCTCGGTGGAGGACAGGAAGACGGACCTGGCCCTCTACCTGTGTGAGGACAGCAGCAGCTTCTCCATCGACGAATTCCTGAACACCATCAAGACCTTCAGAGGCCTGTTCCTCCGAGCCCTCAAGGTCAGTCACCAATCACAGAGCAGCCAATCACAGAGCAGCCAATCACAGAGCAGCCAGTC
>NW_024701652.1:0-981 GCF_008729295.1 Plectropomus leopardus | reverse complement strand
TTTATCGCTGTTTGACTTGTCACAGGAGGGCTTCTGGCCCAGCATTTGCTGATGTGTGCTAACGCTTTTTCGTCTTTGTTATGTCTCTTCCTCTCCAAAACAAGGTGATTACACCAGTAAGAGCACTGAATAAATTCATGTTTTCATGTTTGAAAAAAATTGTGTTTTTAAACTCAGCTCATTGCAGAGCAGCTGCGAACTATGACGGCTGTCTGGACTACTGTAGAAAAATGGTGGATGTAGATAAATGTTTCGGTGTGCTTGATGTGCATGACACAGAACAGATGCTCCACACCTAGATGAAAAAAGTTTAGAAATCATGGTACTTTTAAATACATGGCGTCTAAAATAGAATACTAGAATACTGTCTTTACACGGTATCGTTTTTGAAAAGTAAACCTTCCACATCCCAAGAGACACACCCATCACACAAAACACCATGACCTCCTATAACTCCACCATCATTAACATTTCCTACCTATTACTGCTGAGCTGTAGATGACGTTAAATAGCTACAAAAACAATAGAGGATTCTTCCTGGATAGCCGAGATGCCCTTCAGCTAAATCCAAGGACGAGGCAAAAGTGAGGGGGGGGGGGGATCACTAATTCTGTATTCTAGGCAGGATCAAAATAGCAGGCGAGAGATATAAATAAAGAGAGTGGAAATGAGAACTTCACACATCCCTGCTTGTCAGAGGGCCAATGAAGATGCATGGTGTGGAGGCATCAGCTCTGGAGGCTGGAGGGACACAGGAAGTGTGGACCGTACCTGTGCCTGGAGCATTGTGGGAGTTTTGTTTTGGCAAAGAGGATGGTTTTCACTTTTTTCCACTATATTTTTGGAAAACCCTTTTTGATAGACACTACACTGCTGAGAAAAACTCAGGAGAGGCCTTAGCATTGTGAAATTTGGAAACAAGCAGAACACCATTGAGGCATTGTGTCTCTGTGTGTATTTATATCTGAATGTTTGTTTTTG
>NW_024701651.1:0-454 GCF_008729295.1 Plectropomus leopardus | reverse complement strand
GTGGGCATTCCTTAAAAAGGTGCTCTGTCCCTTTTTCTTATGTTCTTGAAAGAAATCAGACCAATTTGCACAAGTTCCAAAGGGTTATCTGATCATGATATTTTACATCTCTACATAAATCCTCCCTGACTGTGAAAACACAATGCGGAAAAATGGCATCTAATTTGTTTAAAACAGCTGGAGAAACCATGATGGCCTTGTTAGCTGACAGAGATACATTTTAATAACCAGCTATCGTCACCACAGATATGATCTGTCCTGGAAGCAGCAGCTGGCTGTTTGCATTATATTTGTAAAACAGGATGTGATGGATACAGAGACAGAAGACTGGGAGAGGAAGAAGAGTGGCTATGAAAACTGCCAAATGACCATCAGATATCAGTAAATAGACCAAAAGTTGAGACCATCCCTTCAGTTTTGTTACAGGCACAGAGAGTTAAAAATATGGCTTTGA
>NW_024701650.1:0-1658 GCF_008729295.1 Plectropomus leopardus | reverse complement strand
TTATTATTAATATTAATTTTGTTTCTCTACTTTTTGAAAACAAATTCTTTACTTTTTTTTACAAAGGTATTTTTAATGTACCTTTTACCAATTTGTTTTGCATTTTTCATTTTTTGCATTTCTTCTTTTGTTCCTGATTGCCTTCTCCTCATGTTCTTAAAAGAAATCAAGTCTATTTCCTCAAATTTCAAAGGGATACAGTGTCTTGCTTCCCTCAACAGTGCAGCCTTGTAGTTAGAGCCCAGGTAGAATTACAATCACAATTTAGGTCAGGGACCCTTCAAAAAGATGGTTAGTGGCTGACTCAAGAGCCAACACCTGGTCCTCTGATTGAAAGAAAGTCTGCCCACTCACTCTGCCACCCTGCAGTCCCCAAACTACCTGACCCAGCTGCGTTGCATTAGCAGCTACAGACAGGCTCTCATTCACCTAATATGACTCAGTGTACAGTGCCAAGTAATTATTGTCTGCACGCTGGTCTCCAGCAATTAAGATGACATCACTCACAATATTCATCAGGACCATTCTGGTTGCTGTTCTTCAATTTCTGTGGCAACTGCTTCATGAAGCTTTAACCCTTTGAAACCTGAAGTGACATCACTTTTTTGCACTGCATTCAGATGCCTTTTACAAGTTTTTCAACTTTAAAGCTTATTATTGTGATTTCTTTCAAAAACATGGGGAAAAAAGGCAATGAGCAACCTGGTAAGAAATGATCAACAAATTAAGAGAAATTAGTAGATTTAGAAAATTGCTTTTAAAAAGCTAGGGAAAAAAATAGGGAAAACTATATTTATAATGATCATGACTACGAATTTAAGATTATATTAAAAAATATTATAATTTTTTATTATTTTTCCAGGTCATTTCCTTGTTTTTCTAAATGTTCTTTTTCTTTTCTTTTTGATCTATTTCTAATTCAGGTACTTTTCCTGTACTTCTGGGTTTTTTTGCTCATTTTTGGGACATTTTTTTGTTTCTCATGGCCTTTTTCTATTTTTATTTTTTTTTCTTTTTTATTTACTTTTTATTTTTATTTTTATTTTTTTTTTACCTAGGTTCCAAAGGGTTAAACAATGTAGCTTACCTAGGTCACTTTTTCCAATATGGGACTTCCTCTCTTTGATTTGCCAGAGTTTGAGGTTATTTGGCTGAATTATTAAGATTGGATTAAAAAAAAAAATAGAAAATGATTATAAAAAATGTTATTGCAGTTAGTCCCTTCAGAATGTTGCGATGTTGCAATTGTAACAATTAAGGCAAATTCAGTCATCCCTGTGAATTATTAGAACAATCTAGTACAATTTAGTACAATCATTGCAACTTTACCAGAAATAAGAATATTCAATATTGGTAAAATCTTGTTTTATTGTAAAGCTGGGCTCATCGTATTGATTCGCTCAGACCCTCTAACTGCTAACTGTAAACCTCACACAGCTACCAAGGAGTTATTAACAGGTTTAACAGAGTCGAGCTGTTTTGGTGTCAGTGTGAGATTAACGGCTTGATGTCAAATGTTAGCTGCAGGCTTCTGCCCAAGTGGCAAAATATGACGAGAAGGGATGAGATAGGGTTATGCTGTGCTAGCATATGCTAACCAGCAGAAAGAGCTGCTTATGCAGATAGTTCTTCAGCTGCTGCCCTCAACAAGTAAACAT
>NW_024701649.1:0-427 GCF_008729295.1 Plectropomus leopardus | reverse complement strand
ATATAAATATCTGATGGACATAGAATATAAATATGATATAGTATGAATAAATACAAGTGAAGAATTCCCTGTGTACTTTGTGTTTTTATTGAAGTGTTTTTAATGATCTTCAGTGTGGCAGTGACTGTTGTTGTCCACTAGATGGCGCTATTTTGCAGGAGAGCAAAACTTTACACACGTTTCACTCCAGGCAGAAGCACGACGCTGCATGATCGACCACAGAGCCAGTAAAGACCAAACATTTGACCTACATTAGACTTAAACACGATGCACATATTTTTCTAATATTGAATATATTTTATTTTTGCATATAATGTGTTGTGCATTTTAGCACAATGCACATTTTTTATATTGCAAAAATTCCAATTTTGTACATTTAAATGTGGCATAAAGCACATATAATTTATTTTACACATAAATCATACAT
>NW_024701648.1:0-833 GCF_008729295.1 Plectropomus leopardus | reverse complement strand
TCACGTCACTAAAGAGCAAACTGAGTTACAGTAAATGTTATATCATGATTGAGTTACTGCAGCGTTCCTTAACCCGAAGGTCAGGATTTCTTTAACATCTCAAGGTATAAATGGGAGGGTTTGTGACATAATTTATTTAGACTCAAAGGAAGAACATAGTTGTTTTGCTATTGACAGAGTTAATTTCTAATCTTGCTTGTTTTCTTGTGGGTGTTTTTGAATATCTTTGGTGAAGCTGCACACAGATTATACATAAATGAGACCTCAACTAGTGCAAGCATGTACATTTCAGTCGTCTGTCTTGTTAAACTAGAAAAGACCTACCGGAGTCTTCCTCTTGTCCACACCAAATAAGGTCATTGAACATGTAGCCAACCAGCGTATCCTCCAGCGTCCAGAAGTGACGGAAAACAGCTGCATAGCTGTGCATCAGTGTCCTGGTTTTACTCCAGAAGAGTAACTAATCAGAAGGTAAACATAAAGCAGCTTAAATCAAAAGATTTCCCATCTGATGAATAATTATGAATTTGTATCTAATTCTGGAGTCCGTCCTCACCGAATCACAGGGCCAGGTTTGTGGCATGGCAGAAAACATGTGATAATAATCCTCCACTGTCACATTACAGGAGGACTGACGGACAACCACCTCCTCAAACTGTCTCCAGATCTCCTCACAGTCGTACCTACAATCAGTCAACCAATGTTAGTGTATTGAGAGAAAATTGTAGTACCTGTAGTTTTTTTGATAATTGATAAACAGTAACACTTAATCAATCACATGCAATTATTAGAAACACTAGTAAAAATGGGCAATTAATTTATATGTGTGTGTG
>NW_024701647.1:0-837 GCF_008729295.1 Plectropomus leopardus | reverse complement strand
TTTTTTATCTTATTTTATTTTTTTAAGGAAATGAAACCAATTTTGGCAGGTTCCAGAGGTTTAAATGCTTTTGAAAAGTGTCTGAATGCAGCACAAGAAAGCTGGTGTCGATCCAGGTGTTAGAGGAAAAAACCTTCATTAATTCTCTTGCTTTATATCATCATCATTTACTTATACTTTTACCTTTAGTACTTCAGTACATTTAATATAATAAAATTACTTTTGATACTTAAGTACAGTATATATCAGATACTTCAACGCTTTTACTCAAGTAATATTTAATAAGTGACAATAATTTTTTCACTCATTTTCTGGTTTATTGATTTAGGTACTTAAACTCAATTATGGCTTTCATGTACTTCATCCTCTGCTGGCTGAGGGAATCAAACCTCCTTAAAATGAAAATATCAAAGATATAATTCATAAAATCTCATTCCAGCTCAGATTTCATTAACTCCCATCATCACCAAAGGCACAATGGACTGCCTGAATGACCTCTTGACCTTTAACAGAGGATGGGTCCATAAAAAGAGAGCGGGGACGTGTGGGGGAGGTGTTGGAGACCCTTTTTGTCCACTGAGTTTGTCCTCTCTTATCCTCTCATTTTCATGGTGATGGAAAGCCAGACACAAACACAGAATCCTTCACTGAAATAAGGTTTTTCTCAAGGTGTATTTTGAGTTTTCTGCCCCCCCCGCCAAATAAAATCTACACCTAAAAATCAAAGAAATATTATGGGGAAACAATGTACAAAAATGTAGAGAAAAAAATTGTTTCAAACAAACAAAATTCCTCATGACAATAACAAATGACAAAAAAAGAAACAAATAAATTAAT
>NW_024701646.1:0-926 GCF_008729295.1 Plectropomus leopardus | reverse complement strand
TAATATCCAGCCAAGCAGACCTCTTTGAGACCAAACAAAAGAACTAATGTAAACTTATATGTGTCTATGTAGCTGCAGCCTGATGGAAGTTATGGCTCTTTGCCATTATCCAGAGTAAATTATCCAACAAGACTATGAGACTATGAGCCATGCGGCTACGTGAGGCACTTAGGCACAGCTGTGCTTTAAGCAAAATTTTGAGTCAAAAATCAGAATGCTGGCATGCTCACATTGAATTAAATAACATGATGATGTCTGTATTAAGCATTTACCATGATCACCATCTTAGTTTAGCGTGTGATAGATTGTATATTAATATGGACAACATGACAGTTCCCCACTGAACCCAAAACCTCTTCATCGACCCCTGATGGCTGGCAGCAGTTTAATACACAAACCCTGCCGCCTCCATATATGGGTCATAGGCCAAACTAAAGACTCAAAGTACACATAAAAAATAAATAAATAAATAAATATATTCCTAAAAATGGTTTCTGTCGTTTTAGGTAGTTTTTATCATGCTACTGTGTTTTCAAGTGTTCCCCATAGGTTTGGTTTTAATTAGTTATGTAATGTTATTAAAAAGGGGGGGGGGGGGTTGATTTCGTGATTGACAGCTGTGTGTGCCAACCGGTGTGCTCCTGATCACCTGCACAGCTCGTGCTTGGTTTTGTGGCTATATGAGCGGGAACCTGATAACAGAGAGATCTCTACTGCAAACGGCCTTAGTGGTAATTCCTGCTACAATTAGTGTCACCAAGACCACATTTTGCCATGATGACAGACACAAACACAAACGCACGAGGTGAAAACAATACCAGTTATTGCAAAGTTGTCGAGGCTGGTGGATATGGGAATGCACTATGTGATACAGTAAGTAGCTCACACTGGATTCCCAACCTATTCCCATGATTGATAAAAAAAAA
>NW_024701645.1:0-881 GCF_008729295.1 Plectropomus leopardus | reverse complement strand
TGTCTTCTTAACTGTCCACCTTGAGTCAGACAAGGCTAAATAGGAGTGTTCTCATAAATCGGTTTACATGTGTAGGAGCTCTTCAACATTACACATTCAGCGCATGATGGCAGCATGACTGGTGTATGTTCACTTGTGCGTGACAGAATAACCCAAAAACACACACAGCCTGCTTGAAAGTTCTTCTCCCAAACAAAAGCCATACTGCAAAGAGATGCTCGGCTGTGAAAACTCAAATGTGTGTCCGTGTCACTCAGCGTCGTGCTTACCTTCCAGTTGACCCATCCTTTGTCCTTTTCATCCATGCTCTGTTTCAGCTGTCCACCCAGGCTCGTCAGATAAAACTGGAAAAGGTGAGAGCAGTGTTGAAACATAACAGAGGATTGCTTCTACTGTTCAGTGCCAGTCACTGCTCACTCACCTGCACTGGATGTGAAGCTCGTCTGTTCTCAGCGTAGCACCGCTGGATCTGTTTGTGGAGCTTGCCAACATCCTGAAGGCACGACAACATGATTGGTCAGAAAAGCCACTACAAACAAGCAAGCAAAACTTTACATATTATATTTCATTCCAGCTGGAAGCACAATGTACTGCACAAAGTGCGAGGTACAAGTTACAGGCACAAAACAAAGTCCTCAACTGACCATGTATACAAATCAATCAATTAAAAATAAAAATAAAAATTCATAAAATAATAATTAAGATAAAGAGCGAAGAGATAAAAGATTTGAAGACATGTGAGCCAGTACTGACACATTTTTAAAATTAAAGTTTAATTAAATAATATTACCAAAAGTGGACCATTAAAAAGAATTAATTATTAAAAATAAAGCTAAAAATAGAATAAAATAAGATAAAAAAAAAACAATAAAAGATGATAA
>NW_024701644.1:0-621 GCF_008729295.1 Plectropomus leopardus | reverse complement strand
TCAGCCAGTGGTTTTAAAGTTGTGGCTTATTGGTATACACCCACACTGAAATAGAACAAGCATTGATTTTGTGTTAACAGCTTAAAGCCACAACAAATATTTAATGGAGTAAACAGAAGCAAATCATAGAAGAACTAAGCTTCAGTTTAAAGTATGACAAAATGTACTTACCAAACAGAGTGAATTACACATAAAGGCCTGTCTCTGGTATAAGCTTGATTTAAATAATGCTGGCCCCATCTGTGGTTGTGGTAAATACAGATCTTTGTTCACTATTTGTTCACATTTGTGTTTTTTCAGTGGTTTTGGATTTATAATAGGAGCAGGGGTGACTGCCGCCACAGGAGATTGGCGTTGGGCTCTCAGGGTGAGAACATTGTCATGGCAGTTATGTTAGCTGAGCACTGACGGATACAGAGTGATAGATATTACAACTTGATTCTGTGTTATCAGATCACTCCCATCTTGGGTGTAGTGGGACTTGTCCTGCTGGTCTTCTTATGCCCCAACCCACCCAGAGGTGCTGCAGAAACCCATGGAAAGGGAGTCACAGGGGAGAGCTCTTACCTGGAGGACATCAAATATCTTCTGAAAAAGTGAGACATGGAAATGAGTACTGGA
>NW_024701643.1:0-653 GCF_008729295.1 Plectropomus leopardus | reverse complement strand
GGGTACTTGCTTCTTTCATTGCTCATTGCCTCAATGTTTTCAATGTTTGCAATTTGCTCAGGTTTCAAAGGGTTAAAGAAAATTAAAAATAATATAATACATTAGGCCTATATCTCAGCATTTAACTAATTTCTGTAAGTAAAGCTCTCTCTCTAATGTCCATTCCCTTCACTGTCTCAACTCTCAGGTCCACAAGCCAGATGGAGGACTTTGTAAGATCTGGGATTAAAATGATCCTGCTCACCCACAGTATGACCAGGTCTCAGGCATTGCCATCACAACCACCCACAAACACCCACCCTGCCAACCTGCCCCTCAAACGTCCCAGATGACGACAGAAAAGCCCCGACTCTGACCACTTTAAGTCAAAGCTAAAAACATTCCTTTTTTTATACTGCCTGCTCCTCCCAGTAAAGACTGCATATTCATTTTTAACTTAATTTTCAATCATTATTAATAATCATTTTATCTTTGCACCTCTTGTCTGCACTTTTGCTATTTTTAACGATGATTTAAAAAAATATAAATCATTTAGTACTTAATTTGACTTTTTATATATTCTCTTTATATTTTTATTGTAAGTCTATATCCTTCAATATGCTTTATTTTTTATTGTTCTGTTAAGCACTTTGTATTTCCCTGCTCAAAGAAAT
>NW_024701642.1:0-666 GCF_008729295.1 Plectropomus leopardus | reverse complement strand
GAATCTACAAAGTTAAAGTCCAGTTGAAGACACAAGTCAAGTCTTTTTAGATTTTGTCAAGTCGAGAGTCATCAGATTTGACAAAACATGGTAAATAACAAGAGACATTAAATTTGCAGCATTAGTCTTCTCCTTTCTGCTGATCAGTGCTGCTCGATGGAAAAGTACTCAGCAGGACATGCGAACATGATGCTGATTAAACACACAATCTGCAGAGCAATTAAATGGTGCATGGCAACAATACAAAGCAAACATGAATCTAAGTAGCAGCATATTTTATGATGCATGATTGTTCTGCTGCTGGACTTAATTGTTATAATCAACTTTAAAAATAAGATGGTTTATATCACAGAGGTACTGTTTGACAGTGATACTGGAGTGACAGAAGTGTCCATTTGTTTCTTTACAAATGTAAGACATAAGTTCCCATCCCACGAAAAGAAACATCTAAATCTAGAAATTTAAAATATATATATTTTGTCTAGGTAATTTCAATTTTCATTTAAAAAAACAAACAAACAAAAACAAATTGCCATGATCTCTCTGAGGTGAATAACACCATTGCACTTAATATTGATTGAAGTGTTAATAATTTGTAATAAGGTTCAAACAATGTTTATCCTGATTTTTTTGTTTTGTTTTGTGTCAGATCATTTTTGGTAGACT
>NW_024701641.1:0-523 GCF_008729295.1 Plectropomus leopardus | reverse complement strand
ATGTGCTTATTGGTTTACTTTTGGGGTCATTTTCCTGTTTATTTTTGTGTTTTACTTTTTTATTTTCTCGTAACTTTTTACTCATTTCCTACTATTTTTGGGGCAATCTGTTGTCAAGTTGCTTGTTACCTTCTCACCATGTTTTTGAAAGAAGTCAGACCAATCAGGTTTCCCAGGGTTAACTACACATCACTTCTCAGCTACAGTAAAACATACAATGTGCTTATTGGTTTTCTTGATGAGAGTTAGATGAGAAGATTGACGACACTCTCATATTTGTTGCTTAAATGTAAAGCTACCACCAGTAGCCTGCCAGCACCACTGAAATTCACTTATTACCATGGTATGTCTTGTTTGTTTGATTAGTTTTCAAAATCATGATCTATTCCCCTCAGGTTTATTTAAATTTTAGGATTTGTAAAGTTGAGTTTTTATGTTTGTCATTGATCTTGGCAGTGGTAGCTTTACAAACAATATTAACCTCTGGTTCCCAGCTTTTCAGAGGCTTTCAATGGCACCTCAT
>NW_024701640.1:0-830 GCF_008729295.1 Plectropomus leopardus | reverse complement strand
AAATAAAATAACAGCATTCATGTTTTTGTTGAAAGTTATTATTGTTTGAAAAATCCTAAAAACCTTTCAAATGCCTCTTAGCCCCAGTAGAGCTCAGCAGGTTGCAGGGTTGCGAAAAATATCAATCTATCGATATATATATCAATTCTGAATATTTGAGACACTTTACTCATCTTCTGCAGTGTCACTACACCTGCACTTTCTTACTCTCTTTTATTAATGTTTAAAGTCATTGTTGTCATGTTATGGCCAGGGCATATTTGTTCATAAAAATGTCAAATTTTAAGCCCTCAGTTTCAACTTTGTACATAGTATCAAAATGATTGAATATCAATATTATCCAAGTTACTGTATCAAAGTTAGAAAATGCAGTATTGTGACAACACTAGTGGGTTGATAAAGAATTTTCCAGTAGTTCATAAAATCCCATCTGAAATTGAAAGTAGACGTTTTCTTGGAATAAATAAAAACAAACCTTGAGTGCTTGCAGTTTCTCCTCATAGACATGTTTGGGTTGGTCCTCTCCGTCCTCATACAGCCAGGTCTCTGTGTCCTCCAGCATCAGCGTCAGCCGGTTACTGTCCTGTTATTATGGCCAGATATAAAACTCACGTTAAGTAAATACAGTAGAAAATAATTTGCTTGGTAAATCAGATGTTTGTAAGACAGCATCGCTCACCTCCTCGGTGATAAACTTCTCATAGATTCCACAAAGTTTGTCCCGCAGATCGTATACATACTCCTCAACAGCATTTTTAGCATCATTCAGCTCTTTCACCAGTTTGTCCTGGATGATCATCTGATGCTGTAAGGAAAAAAACACAAGAAAT
>NW_024701639.1:0-1858 GCF_008729295.1 Plectropomus leopardus | reverse complement strand
TTACAAACCAATATATTCTTTTTATTTACTATACACTTAAAAATATAAATACATTTTTAAAATAGTTTATATACGTATATATGACCCATTGAGAATTTGGGACCCAATGGGACCTGTCGGGCTCGGGTTGAGATTGAGAACTCTAAAGCCTTAGCTTTCTGCTGCAAAAACATTGAACATTCTAGCTATTATGGTTTTTATTTTAGATTGATATATGTACAGGATTATGCAAACAGCAATCTCCTGCAGCTATACGGGGAAATAGCGGCATAATTACAGCAAAATACCATGTTTGCACGGCATGTAGGGTAAGGTGAAGCAAGGTCATGACATGACAAGGAAGACAGAAGCCAAAGCTCTGTGCTGCAAAACCAGAGAATGCTCTAGCTGTTAGGGTTCTTATTTTTAGATCTATTTAAATAGAAACATGCAAAAAAAAAAACAAAAAAACAACCTCCCGTGGACAACCTATATTAATTACATTACAATTACAACAATTACACTTTTATAGTATGTTGAAATACATCATGCATCACAATCTCAAATATGACACAAATGATCTCAAATATTACACAAATAAAGGGTTAGTAAAAGCAAGTTTACCCTACACAACATCCCTGCAGTACTCCTATTTTACACTCCTTACTGTGTTTTTGTGCAGTGTCATTGCTGCCATCTTTGTGTGTCCCTAACTTGATCCTCTACACAAATACAGATTCTAAAAAGAAACCTATTTCACGATTTACATCTCAGACTGTCGCCACATTCAACTTGCTAATACTCTTCCTTCATTGAAAAGAAGATATCCTATAAAACCCAGTAGCTTTCCCATTTCCAACAGCATTATTCTGCCCGTGTTAAAATGCTAAGCAGGAGTGACAGAGGCATCAATTTGTGTGCATTCGAATCATCATAGTCACAAGAAAGTCATTTGGAACTGATTTGGTCATCTATAAATTGATTACCCCATGACAGTTTTCCACATGCTCCCCGAGCCATATGCCACTGTAACCTTTAGAAATGTTGTGTGCCAGCAGTGGCTGATTACTCTGCGGGGGAAAAAAAAAAAATGTTACAGATAGGGACAAAATGAATAAATAGAATGATAATTTGTTCTCTATCAATTTGTGATATCAGACTATAAATCAAATAAGGCGTAGGTGAAGCAGCAGCACTCCCTGTGTTATTAAAGGTAGATATGCAATCAGCATCATTTAAGCTCAAACTGACATTCCTTATGAAAAAAAGGCACAGAAAAAAAGGAAAGTTGCTCATAAACAATCTTTATTCATCTGTCTTTTCGGTTTTCAGTTAAGTCAGTATTGTGTTTATTCTAATGATTGTTTCCTATTTAGGATACAGATGCACAGAAACGTTTATCTGCTCAGATTGAACAAGAAACTTTTCTTGTTTTAAGATGATCACTGACATGATTACATCATTTTTAAGCTCCAAGGCTCTTGCAGGAGATAAGAGGCAGTAGCAATTCTTGTAGTTTTAAGAGGCTGCAGAATTAAATTAATTATACTAACGCTGTGGGTTGATCAAAACACACCTCTTCCGGATGCTGTGTAACGGTCTGTGCTGTGTAACAAACAACCTCACACTCATAACTGCTCTTTCTAGGGTCCTAAGCAAAACATCTGCCATGACACAAGGCGGGTTTTCATAACAAATTTACGCAGAACTTAATCGATATTTTCAAAATGATGATGAAACACAATTGTGAGATGACTGCGTTTCCACTGAGTGATGTTATGCGACTTCTCCTCTGGCGATAACATTCCAAGAAGCAAGGAGATGGATGTTTGAAACATTAGCAGCTTTATTTCTATTGCAGCCACCACACTAGCCGTCA
>NW_024701638.1:0-661 GCF_008729295.1 Plectropomus leopardus | reverse complement strand
CAAGCATGCTAGAGCCACCAACACAACCATTAATAAGAAAAAAAAATCTTGCACATGCAAAAATCCTGATTCTCCATGCAAATGTATTGTGCACACACAATCTGACTCATGCATTTCGAAGTTATGACCTGCAAAGCTTCCCTTAATTTACAAAAACCCTTAAATTAATAATTAGTTGACTTCAACATACAGACTCCACAGTTGAAACACACTTTACTGGAAAGTTATCACAATAATGCAAAACCCTCTGTTTACTGTACATTTGGAGCGAGGACGAGAGCAGAAGCCTCAGTTGCCTGCAGCAGTTTTTCTTTGCTTCCTCAGACTCATTTCAATTGTGCATGCTGCTGACCATGCTGGATTCATATTCAGCAGGAAGAATGCTCACTCCCTTTCTTTGGCATGCACAAAGGAAACCCTCCGGCTGAACTGGGATGACCCTCTGAAGCCTGAAAATTCCTGCTTTATATGATAAAGTTTAACTCTTTAAGCACAGGCTTAACTTGGCCTTTTTGGGTATTTATCTTACATATAGCAAATCTTTACCCAAAGCACCTAACACCACCATGACATAACATTTTTACGGTTTATAGTGCTACTTTAGGAGTATTTTTTAATTTTATATTTTCTGTTATTTTTCACCAAGTTTTCAAGCCTTGGC
>NW_024701637.1:0-673 GCF_008729295.1 Plectropomus leopardus | reverse complement strand
ATTATTTATTATTATTTTTCAGAAATCCCATTTATTATTATTGTATCATTAGTTTTATATTGGTGTAACTGAAAATAACATTTTTTTGACTGTTTGTTGGGCACCACTTTGGATATTTTTTTACATTTTTGTGCCATTTATTAATCAAAATGTGTACTTATGGATGTTATTTTAGTTTTAATCAACGAAAAAGATGCCGTTTGTTGGAAATATATTGGCCATGTTAAAATCACAAAGCTTGTACTGATCTGAGATTCACCCCGTCCTTCGTACCGATAGCTGTTTGGTTTTACAGTAACAGTATCTGTGTGCAGAGCCGGATGAGCACTGCAGTGTGAAGCGGGTGCAGCAGACTAAGACATATAAGAGCAGACAGCTGTCATGGTCGCTCTGGCATCACCCCACTGGCTGCATTCATACAGCCTCGCCGCTGTTTACACAGTGAAGTGAGGAAGCTGCAGTCCTACCTGTCCACACTGACCTCATTGTGATTTCTTATTTGAGAACTGATGTTTGTTTCAATGCAGGGACGAGCTTCATCACATCCGTGACCAGAGCTGTTCCACCGGACCGAAAGGAGAGGGAGAGGTCAGAGGCTGTTGTTGAGGTAATCAAAGGTTTTTATGATTCGGCATATCACACAGAGTTTACCAGGTAAATGTGGGAAGAAGGC
>NW_024701636.1:0-526 GCF_008729295.1 Plectropomus leopardus | reverse complement strand
AGATCTGATTTGCAAAAATTTTATTTCATGTTTTTCTGTTGTTTTTTTTTTATGTCCCGACGTTTTACAATCAATCAATTATGCCAAAAAAAAAAAAACAGATATGGGCTGGCAGTCTAAACAAGGCATTAAATCAGCCGTTAGATGTTTGTCATGTGATTTTCTAAATGAAGTTTTTGGGCTATTTTGCTTCCATAACATGTCTTCTGTTTTTTTCAGACAAATGGAAAGAAAATGGCCAAAATACATATCGGGTGTTTATTGTCGCTCAGATTTCTGCATATTAAGTTGGATAATGTGTCATTTGCCTATTTAAACTTAAAGTTCAAGAAAACTTGAAGTGCAATAATATTTGTGTTATCACTAATAAACTGGGAAAAAATTGGAGTATATCTGAATTTTTTTTTTTATCCAGTTTCTTAAAAATAAGTTGGTTTTTTTTCTCACCTTGAGCGAGAAATTTCCATTTCAGCAGCCGCTACATACACCAAACTTCCCAGTTTTATTCATATCTATATTCTGAAGG
>NW_024701635.1:0-776 GCF_008729295.1 Plectropomus leopardus | reverse complement strand
GAACTTCAAACGCAGTGGTGGAGTCTAAATGTCACAATTTGTGGATTTAAGGACTATAAAACACAGTTTAATGCACCTTTAATCTCGGGAGATGAGAAGAATAATCCGTGGACAGTTCATGAGTGTGTTGCACTTAAATCGTCAAAACAAAATTTAGTGAGGCGGTTTTGAAGACGTCAGTGGCACCAGTTCGCCCTCGAGTCTCCGCTGATAAAATTATTACTGAAACAAAAGTATCCCAGTTTGTATTTACACGCAAACCAAAAGAATCTGGATTTGTCAGGGTGCAGATCTGACGCTTTCCTGGACGTTTGAAGAAGTTTCCGTCAGACGTCCACGAGACGATCCGGTCTGCTCCGCAGCATGTATGCAGTAAGAGAGGACACGGCTGTGTTTAGTATATATGAAGAGATTAACAAGTGAAGGGTTAAATTTCCTTTTATACAAATGTACATTTTATTTTATTTGGATTTACTCAAGACTGAAGGTTTTCTATGAACACATAATATACGTACTCACTTAAACTGGTTGTTAAATCACAAAGTTTTTGAGCCAAAGACCGATATCTCACGTCCAAATTTCACTTTCATTGTTTTGAAACCTGGATCAGCATCATTTTGTATTTAAAGTATTTAAAACTTTGAAATCTGAGCAAACTGGTTTGTTTTAGTTTGAAAACATGGGGAAAACTGTGATGAAATTGAAAAAATTACTTTTAAAAAATGCAAGGGAAAACTGTTATATATATATATTAACTGTTATTAAGGGTTATTATT
>NW_024701634.1:0-651 GCF_008729295.1 Plectropomus leopardus | reverse complement strand
CAACACTTATATGCGTATTTTGCACTGATTTTGAGAGTTTGGGCTATTTTTCTTCCATAACAGTTTTTTTAGTGGAAAGAAAACGTGCAAAATACGCATATAAGTGTTGTACCATTAAAGCAAAAACATTTAATACAAAAAAATATGAAAAATATCAACCCTACTTTCACCTGTAATGTCTTACTTTGCTCTAAAAATGTATTCAGTTTTACAGTGCGTGTCTTTCAAGGTCATTTTCTCTTCAGAGCCAAAAATCTCAACTTCAGTATCATTTGCAATTTGTTATTTTGGGCAAAATAATGAAATGGACTGACAACAGTTTAAGTGTTTCACTGTGATGGTTAAGTTATTCAGTCGCATCCATAAGTAGATTTTCATGAAGTCAAATGATTGAAAAGTTTCCTGGAAGGTATGAAGCAGGTGTAACAATAACGACTGAGGTTCTTGTGACTGAGTAAACGGACAAAACATGCAAAAACAGGTATGGATGTTTACAGAAATAAAGTCAAACAGTAAACAGCAATTATTTTCATAGAGCGTCTTTATAGAAAACATTTCTTCACATTTTCAAAAAACTTTTGTTTTTGCTTTTTCACTTGTTCTCTTTTTTCTTTTTTTAATTTTTTTTTAAAGATAATTGTCCTTTTTTTT
>NW_024701633.1:0-468 GCF_008729295.1 Plectropomus leopardus | reverse complement strand
GATTACTGAATGGGCCTACGGGGTACAGGCCCAAGGGCCCAAAGTATCAGCACCATTCTGGCCTTCACCTGCAAAGAGACACATACTGACCAAAAGACTCAAAATGACCAAAAAGAAACATAAACGACAAGAAAAAGATGCAAAACAGTTAAAAGAGACAAAGAGCCTCATGATTACTGTGGCTCTCCACTTAGGGGAACTCTGGTATTGTGCATTTAGGTTTTGTTCAATCTAATACAGAAAACCCGAAATATATAGTCTTTAAGTTTTGCAATCATAACCTTTTTGTTAAAAATGTTTTAAAAATATTCATCAATATGTTAGCCAGGAGTTTCTGAAGACCTCTTCAGATATCAAAATATTGAATGTGAGGCTGATGCTATCTTTTTTTTTTTTGGATGGGGCACCATCTTGTGAAAATCTGACTGTATTACCTGTTCCTGCTGCTGTCAAGTAATGTTTTTTTTT
>NW_024701632.1:0-695 GCF_008729295.1 Plectropomus leopardus | reverse complement strand
CAGACGTGTGGAGTGTCCACTGAGGTTTGCCATCAAATGCTGATTAACTTTAACTTTTTTAAGACACATCAAAAGACACTTAGTACTTCTCTTTGAAATGACACTTGAAATACCCACGTATCAATACCAAGTATTCACTTATGATTCGGTATTGTGTGCAGTATTTTATTCTTTGTTTTGTAAGTGACGATTTCGTGTAGTTTTATGTTGTATTGTCTGTCTTGTGTCTTCTTCTTTATGTCGCTTTATTTCATGTACAACTGCGTGTATTATTTGTCTTGTGTGTGTCTTTTCTTTTTATCCCCTTTTTTTAATTTTTATTTTATTACTTTTTATTATCATGTCATTGTGCGGTGTATTTGTTCTGACCTGCCGAGGGCCTGCAGATGAGAATTTGCTGTAAAGAAAAGAAAAGTTTGAAGTAACATTTTTTGGTACTTTTTGGTGCTCACCTATGACCAGGTGGACTGCGTCACGCCTCAGCCAGCATCAGTGGCCCTCAGAGCTACAAGAGGATGAAGTTCGAGGCTGGAGTCCATCGAGTTCAGAGGGTTCCCAGGACTGAAAAACAGGGCAGAATGCACACCAGCACCATGACTGTGGCTGTACTGCCCCAACCCACTGAGGTACAGCTTTACACCAGTCAGGGATGGCACAAACAACCCAGTTAAAACAGCCCAGCTCTCCAACAGGAA
>NW_024701631.1:0-968 GCF_008729295.1 Plectropomus leopardus | reverse complement strand
CAAGAAAACTGCTGAAAATCCAGGTTTCACCATTAAAACTGTTAATGTTACTGCTTAAATGTTGATGGTCACTGACCTTTAACTCTGATTTTGCCTCTCAGGTGCTGCAGATTGTGTTTGTGTCCACTCCCAGTCTGATCTACATGGGTCACGCCATGCACACTGTCCGCAGAGAGGAGAAGAGGAGGAGCAGAGAGGAAGAAGGGGGAGACGGGGGAGGGAGAGAGGAGGACCCTGGAGGAGGGGAAGAGGGAGGAGGAGAAGAGGAGAAACAGGAGAGGAGAGGAGAGAAGGATGGAGGGAAGGAGAAAAGAGAAGTTCAGTCAACAGGTCGAGTCCGTCTGAGAGGAGCGCTGCTGCAGACCTACATCCTCAGCATACTCATACGCACCATCATGGAGGTAAAAATGAATAAAACAGGCAACAAAAATACTTCAAATGTGTATTTTTATGGTGTAAAAGTATCTGACTGTGATTTACCTCCATACAGGTGGTGTTTCTGAGTCTCCAGTACTTCCTGTATGGAGTCTTCCTCAATCCTCTTTATGTCTGCAAGGTAAAAAAAAACAGAAATTCAGAGTTCATTCAACACATTAAACACGACATTCACACATGTCTCTGTCTCTCTGTCCGTCTCAGGCCTGGCCGTGTCCACATCCGGTCAACTGTTACGTCTCCAGACCCACAGAGAAAAACGTCTTCATAGTGTTCATGATGGCGGTGTCGGCCGTCTCGCTGGTGCTCAGCGTGCTCGAGCTGCATCACCTGGCGTGGAGACACTGCTGCAGGTACGGTCTGTGTGTGCGTCATTATCAACGTCTGAGTTTAACCCTTTGAAACCTGAGAAATCTGTCTTTTTTGAAATGCCCAACTTGGCAAGAAATGAAAAAATGAGCTTAAAATTAGTTTTTACTAAAGAGGGGAATTATTAAAAAAATATTGAATTATTTAATACTACTGCTACTACT
>NW_024701630.1:0-788 GCF_008729295.1 Plectropomus leopardus | reverse complement strand
TTCAAGGTCTTTCTTGTGTATGTTTTTTGGCTTCTTTTTTCTTATTTTTTAGGTAATTTTCTTGTAACTATTTAATTACCTTTTTTGCTAAGTTTTGGGCCGTATCTCGTTATGTTTTTGAAAGACATCAGAACAATTTGCTCAGGCTTCAAAGGGTTAACTACTTTTTTGATATTCTATTATATGTAATTAAATAATAAAAGCTAGTGTTGTGTTGGAAATATTTTTTCCAGACAACCCAATAAAGTGATGATTGACAGTCTTGACTTTATTGTGGTGATTTTGCAGCATATCAGTTACAGTAAAAACAACCTCGTTCTTCCACAGTGTTGAATCAGTTGTCACAGATGATTCGGCGTCCACCACAGATGGTAACGCTGTTTGCATGCCCTCTTTTCACACAGAAGTATGAGAAATCAAATCCTCAACACAGCTACAATTACCTCAAGGTCCTGACTTTGTTCCCCCAAGAAAACACGGTAGCTTGGATTCTGAGTAGCTCCCCACCGAAAAACAAAGACGAGAAAACCTCAGGACCTTTGCGTCAGGCATTTATGAAGAATTTCTCAGGGATTCGGATCGTGATGAATGCTTGCTTTAGAAATCACACAAACTTACAGGTTTCTTGCACCTGCACAAGCAGATCTCTGTGTGTCAGCAGTTCAGTGTTTGGTTATGTGTTCATCTGTTGTACTCTGAAAGCACTTACTGCTCGTTTGAGTCAAGAAAATAGAAAATTTCAAATGCTCGCAGCTTCACTTGTCCCGACATAACCTCAGGGTTTTGTA
>NW_024701629.1:0-726 GCF_008729295.1 Plectropomus leopardus | reverse complement strand
ATTATTACTATTATTATTATTTTATTATCTCAGTGGTAGAATGTAACTAAAATATTTACTCAATTATTGTACTTATTTTTTAAACACTTATACTATTTCCATTTCCATGTTATGCTACTTTACATTTTTACTCCACTACATTTTGGAAGCCAATATAGTTTTAACTCCACTACATTTATTTGACAGCATTAGTCACAAGTTACTCTGTAGAGTCAGATTATTCAACTAAGAAAAAATGTAAGTTAACTAATAAATGATGATGTATTTTTCAATGGATGAAGCTATCCAGCAGAACATAAAGTCATTAAACTCACTAGCTGCAACATTAGTGACGCTTACACATCAATGCATCATAATCCAGAGATAGAATGAATATTACTCTGAAATTAGTCTTTCTGCATGATGAGTACTTTTATTTTTGGTACTTTAATTTTCTGTTAATACTAATGGTTAGCCTATGTGTTTTTACCGAATTAAGATTTGAATGCAGGAGTTTTATTTGTCACAAAGTATTTCTATAATTTCAGATGTTGCTACTTTTACTAAAGTAGAGTAACAACTTCCACCAATATTGCCATTGTCATATTTATTCATCTGTTGGAGTCGTTTGTGTTTTTTTTTTGTGTGTGTTCTTGTTTTAATTTACAAGAATGAAACTGAACTTAAAAAAGAAAAAAACTAATCTTTTTCTGTATCTGAACTCCCCCAGATGTCTGATTCCAGGGT
>NW_024701628.1:0-1130 GCF_008729295.1 Plectropomus leopardus | reverse complement strand
GGAGGGAGGACGTTCAGAAAACACTAAATGACCTCATGAAGAAAAACTACAGATTTTAGTTTGTGTTGGTGATTCACCTGCAGAGCAAACACTGGCCAGGAAATCATGCAGTAATCCTGGAGGGACTAACTTTTTAAAATTGGTACATGACCAGAGAAAACAGAAAAAAAGGATGCTTTTGCACAAGATGTAGAAAACCTACAACTACCAGAATGCAATGTGCCACAGCAGGCCAGTTAATGCTCTAGCTGGTGGGTGACATAATGCGAGCTGCTTTCAACTTGTCCAAAAATAATTTGATGACAGCCTTTCAACAAATGGACTGAATGTTTCAGAAAACATCTGAGGAGAGAAACTCAGGATCAGCGCTGCTTAGTTTGACTGTCAGATCTCAGTTTGAGAAATCCAATTACAAAAACAAATACAATCGAGTTTCTGCTTCTATACTGTTTGTGTTTCTGGTGGTGGAAGTACAGAGATGCACGAGTTCAGTCTGTTGTTCGAGCAGCAGCCCTGAGTTGTAGGCGGTGGTTAGATGGAGGGAATTTTACCACGCTCATTTTACACTCCATCGTTACGATGCCAAACTGACTGCAAAGTATTTCTTCAAATCCTCTGAGTGTGACCCCTGATTCCTCCGTCAGAGTCTCTCAGACACATTGGTGAGTTTAAAGGTGACAGAAGAAGTTTACTGACCTTGATGTGTTGAACTGCTCAGCAGAGAAATCAGAACTGAAGTGAAATAAAACTCAGGTTAGTTTGGTTAGTTTAAAGCTATGAAACAACTAAACATTCGAACACAAGTGCAACCACGCTGAGCCATCTTTGTGGTTATTGTCTCAAAGAAGAAATATATGAAAACATTATTCAAAGCTTTTTAATTTAACAACAAATAACCAGTTTCAAAACTTTATAAAAGCATTTTCACAACCTTTCAAATAATTCATGTTAACATTACTGCTCATTTCTGTAAAACAAAATATGGAGCTCTAATGTTTCTTATATTTTTTCAGCTGATGGTTTTATAATCACACAGATGATACTTACAGAGCAGCTGCAGTCGTCTCTCCATCCTGAAACATCAAGTGTTGGTGAGAAATGATCAGTTTGTGGTCACATCAAATAAAAAC
>NW_024701627.1:0-690 GCF_008729295.1 Plectropomus leopardus | reverse complement strand
GGGGAGGTGGGGGGAGACAGAGGAGTTTCCGGCGTTAATCTCAAACTAACTCTCTCTGGAACAGCACGGGATCAGAGGACAATGAGTGTGTGAGCGCCACTTATTAAAGCAAAATATTAAAATGAAGCTTTAATCTGCAACTTCAGTCTTTTACTTCAAGTTTTAAATTGGACCAAATTACTTTTTTATTTATTTTTCTTACATTTGAAGCTTCTATTTAAGTTTTTAAAGGACGCTTTGCATGTCTGTCATCATATTTTGAAAGGTTATCACCCTCGAAAAACTAGCATTGCTGGCTGCAGTCAAGTTACAGTTTAATTTCTGCCAAAACACCCGTCCGACCAATCGCGAGCAGCTCCATTGAATGTGAGCGCACGGATTGGCATACGCAGCTGTCAATCATGGTGGAAAAATCCCCTTTTTTTAAAAAAAATAATTTAATAACTCATCAAAAACAGACACCTGAAAAGACATCAGGGTGATGTGAACTAATTTAGTGTCAGAAAGTGTATTTGGGAAATATTTATTTGGCGTGCACTTTACTTCATGGATGTCAACTATTATTAAACCCAAATAAGAAGATGACAACAAAGTCACATGACAGTCTACAAAACGTGTCTCGGTATGTGTGGACGGAGGAAGAGACCCAGATCTTCTTAACTTTCATACGAGACAAAGAAATTACGGTGA
>NW_024701626.1:0-971 GCF_008729295.1 Plectropomus leopardus | reverse complement strand
CAAAAACAATAAAAATAGAAAAAACATGCAAACACTCAAAATTATATATAAAAAAGACAACAAAACATCCCAAAAAACTCAAAACATTTTTTTAAAGAAAAAGAAAAAGTTTAAAGTTATTAAATAAAAAATTATTAGAATTTTTTTTTTAAATTTAAAAACACCCAAAAAATCTTAAATTATCTGAAAAAAATTTTTAAAAAAAATAAAAGTCTTCGTTTTAAAGTAACTAAAGCTGTCAGATAAATCTAGTGAAGTTAAAGTATGAAGTGACGTGAAAAGATAATACTAATTAAAGTACAAGTACCCTGTTGTACTTAAGTGCAGTACTTAAGTAAACGTAGTTTCTGCGGAGGGAATGTAGTGACGTGAACAAAAAAAGGCTGTGTGTTGGTCATTTATTGCAGGTCAAGATTAAAGCTAAATTTTAGGATGCTGCAGTTGTATAGCTGGATGTGAAGTTGTCCAATTACACCAAGGTCCCAAAACTTTTAGCCCTTTTTCTTTCCAGTAAACTTGTCTCATTGCAGAGAGCGATTGAGTTTCGACAGGGCCTAAATGTGATACAGAACACAGTCCTTTTTTTTTTTTTCTTTTTTCTTCCTCCCCTGCCCGAGCATCCGTTCTAAGAATCACAATTACACTTTTACCTCCTTCCTCCTCCTGAAGGAGATCCAGTTTTCCCTTCCTTAAAATAGTTTGTCCTCCAGTTTCCTCAGGAGACACAGTGAGATTTCAGACATCGCAGAAGATGACGGGCTGCAGTCATTCCTGTGATCGATGCAATTTTGCTTTTTTTTTCTGCACATCTGCTGCCCCTGAGTGTTAACGTCCTCACACGGGCCTCAAACGGCGCTGTCATTTCCGCCTGAACTCAAGTCTGGGATGTAAATCCAATCAAAGCGGCTGCTGTGTAGTAACTGATCTTTAACCCTTTGCTTTCAGACCTGTTTCACAAGTATCACAACCCT
>NW_024701625.1:0-665 GCF_008729295.1 Plectropomus leopardus | reverse complement strand
TGTATTGATCTTCTATTTATTAGAAAGGCTCTGAAAGTGCTCTTGTAAACAGGAATCGATGCTAACATGTTTACTTTACACAATACCCTTTTGCAATGTTATTTGGCTGCATCGTTGCCATAATCATCGAGACATGAGTGCTTGTGACAGCGGCGTACCGACAGTCTCACGTATTGCTCATTATTCCGAATTTATGGGGCTGAAAAAGTATTAATAGAGCAGGAAATGCTTTTCCCTTTGGCTCAGGGAATAAATAATTTCAGCTCGGCCAATAATTATTTTGGGATTGGAAAATAGCAGCGCTCAGTTTTTCTGCAGGGGCCTGGAGTCAGCATTTGATAGCATCTTGTGTCTCTCGCTTCCTGCAGAGTCTCCATTGATCTCCGTCCAAAAGACCACATCAAGCCATAAAAGCATTTCAGGACAGTCGCCAAGATGCGCATATCCTAAAGTGGTTATGATGCACGAGGCTTTTAAAGGTTTCTCCCAACTGCATGTCCACATGAGGACCGAGCGAACAGACCTGAGACAGGGGTGATTACTAAACACAAATGCATCATGGGAGTGTCTTCTATCAACTTCCAGTGGGATTAAAAGTAGTTTAAGGAACACAGTCTTTGCTTCGAGGTTCTCAGCAAGTTTGAAATGCAAATCACAACACAATT
>NW_024701624.1:0-535 GCF_008729295.1 Plectropomus leopardus | reverse complement strand
CAGTACTTTAGTTATCTTTATATAACAGTACTTTAGTTATCTTTATTTAAACAGTACTTTAGTTATCTTTATTATTACAGTACTTTAGTTATCTTTATTATAACAGTACTTTAGTTATCTTTACTTTAACAGTACTATATTTATCTTTATTATAGCAGTTCTTTATCTTTATTATAGAAGTACTTTAGTTATCTTTGTACTAATTTTGTACTAATTTTGTGCTATTCATCTTTACATCAGCACTTTATTTTACTCTGTCATAATAGAACTTTAAAGCTTTATTACAATAGTACCTTATTGATCTTTATTATAAAGGGACTCCGTTCAACTTTATTTTAACATTGCTTTATTTACATTGTTGGGATTTAATAGTCTTCACTAGTTTAGAGCAGAAGTATCAAAATATATATTGTGTCTGAAAGGGAAAGCCAAAGAAAAATAAAAACACTGTCTGTATTTTCCAGCCCTGCATGAAACTACGCATAGATCAGTGTTTAAAAAAAAAGGCCACCCCACTAAAACCCAGGTATTGATT
>NW_024701623.1:0-582 GCF_008729295.1 Plectropomus leopardus | reverse complement strand
AACTTTTTTGTCTTATTTTTTATTTAATTTCTTCTTTTGGAATTTAGATTTTTGGTTAATTTCATTTCATCTTTTATCCTATTAAATGTCATTATTTCATTATATTTTTACATTTTATTTTGTATGTAAATAATACAAATATAATTGTATAGTGAGTGAGTGTGTGTGTGTTGTTGTCGGTGTGTAATTGTCGTGCTCCTGCTGTGTTCGACAGGAACCTTCCAGCTGTGGGGTCAGTCCATCCAGGTGGACTGGGCGGAGCCTGAGAAGGATGTGGACGAGGAGGTGATGCAGCGCGTCAGAGTGCTTTATGTGAGTAGACGTGCGTCAGTGTGAGTTAGAGCTGAGAAATACCAGAGTTCATATGGTCATGGATAACCTGGAAAGTCATGGAGTTTGAAAATAGTTATTTTTTTAGGCCTTTTGGAAAACTTGATATGCCCTGAAAGTTTTGAAAAAGTCATGAAATTTACTTTTACAAACCTGTTTTATAGCACATGACGTTCCAGTGTGTTGGACATTTTAAAATCCAATGATGATTTCTGTGTAGAGTTTCTGGCTGTGATAAGCGGTATAATAAAT
>NW_024701622.1:0-711 GCF_008729295.1 Plectropomus leopardus | reverse complement strand
TTTCAGGTTTCATAGATTTAAATGCTCGTGAAAGGGGTCTGAACGCAGCACAACAAAACTGATGTCGATCCAGGTTCTAAGGGGTTAATTATTATCATTACACACTAGACTGTTTCTGTGGTCATTGCAGGCCTGGACTGATGGTTGTGAGTATCAGTACATGTTGCATAGTTGTTGTGGCTGATGTGGGATCACTGTGAGTCCCAGCGGGATGTTGTGTCACTTGTTTGTGTTTGCTGTTTGGTCATAAAGGCTCGCTGCTATTTTTACCTCCTCAGGGCCGAAGCTCCGACCCTCGTGTTGTGAGCAGTAACATCACTGGATATATATCTGTGTATCTGACCTGCACCCATGTACTTTTATGGAGCGGGACAGCCAGTATGTCAGGCTTTGTTATATTTACAAATTCTTATGTTCTGGATTTGTTGGAACTTTGTTTCTTTACATTTCAGAGATGGTGTGGTTAATGTGTGTTTATGTTTAGGCACAAAAAGCACTTTGTTAATAAAAAAAGATCCTATTTTGGCTTTAAATACCCACTTTATGTGGTACTGGAAATGTAGCAATGTCAAACAAACACATTCTGTGGCATTTTAACAGCAAGAATATCTGTTAAAAAAAATAAAAAATAAATAATTAAATAAAAAAATATCCTGGCTGAAGGTGCAGCAATCTCTGCAAAAACAAGCACTTTATGTTGCACGATAATAG
>NW_024701621.1:0-855 GCF_008729295.1 Plectropomus leopardus | reverse complement strand
TTTTTTTTTCTCGCAATTTTCAGGATGCCATGCCAAGTTGCTGATTGTCCCATATAGTTGAAAGAATTTAGACGAATTTGCTCGTGTTTCAGAGGTTTAAAGCTTGTGAAAGGCGTCTGAATGCAGCACATTAAAACTGATGTCGATCCAGGTTTCACAGGGTTAATGGTTTTAGGAAATGCAATCATGCACACACATAGAATTCACACACATTAGCTCCAGACAGACACACAGACTGTATTTATTGCGCCCCAATCATCATCTTCTGTGCCGAACCACTTCCCATAAGAGAACACTTATCCCACTCAACTGCCTTACTTAACCAGATGAATTAATAATGACAGCGGTATGTGATTTCTTTGTCCCAGAGTGAACAATTTATAAGGTTAATGCATGGTGATAATTTGGGCGGTCTGGTGCTTCTCCAAATGCAGGGAGTGCATTGCTTTGTAAGAGTGAGTGCCTACAATGTGAAAGGATGGGGTCCGCCTCAGTGCTCCACTCCAGTCAGCGCTGCCCCCTCCAGTGAGTACACCGAACTGCAAACTTTGATGAATGTGGACTTTCTGCTTTGAAAGGGGCTCCATTTTTTCCCTCTCTCTTTCTCTCTCTCTGTCCTCGTGTAATGAAATTACTTGGCTGACATCAAGCTTGATGTGAAAAAGTGGAATCCACTCATGGCTGCTAGATTAATGAATTATTAAAACGTGGAGAATTAAAGATGTCACTGCGAGTCAATGGGCCTTGTGCCCGTGCTTTGAGTTTGAATTGGCCTCGTAATCTCTCTTGCATAGCGTCCCTTCTCCCTCGCTGCATTACTCGCTGTTACTTTCCACTTTATACTGTGCAATCACG
>NW_024701620.1:0-407 GCF_008729295.1 Plectropomus leopardus | reverse complement strand
TTTTGAGTTCTGGGGGTCATTTTTTCTTTCTTTTTTAGATAAGTTTGCATTTTTTGTGTGTTTTTCAAACAAAATTCACTTTTGAGGGGACTTTTTTTCTATTTATTGTATAATTTTAATAATAATTTTGTGTTTTTTGGGTGTGTTTTTTCTTTCTTTTCTTTTAGATTTTTCTGCACTGGGTACTTTTACTTTTAATAGTTTCACTACATGTTCCTGATTATACGTACTTACTTTTGCAGGACTTTTACTTGTAACAGAGTATTTTCACAATGTGATAATAGTACTTTTACTTACGTAAAGGAACTGAATACTTCCTCCACCCCTCAATGATACTATATATGACGATACAGGAAGTGTGTGGAACATCATAAATCATCACCTGTCTCTGATGGCGGACGACGTCC
>NW_024701619.1:0-968 GCF_008729295.1 Plectropomus leopardus | reverse complement strand
TTAAAAACTTCAAATCACTTTTCTGTGATTGATTGGGTCTGCCTGGCATAATGTCATCAAGCAAATTACTCCCAAAAGCGAGCGACCCACCCATCTGGTGCGCCAGGCAGACAAAAGCAAATACTCTGAATAATTGGGAAATGAATGTCGTTTGGGACCACTGTGGTATCCGATGATTGGTACTGAAGAATGGCTGTGGCATCCTATGATTGGCAGGTGCACTGTTCTGGTCTCCAAATGTAAACTTAATTAGAAGGATTCTTTAAATCACAAAGAAAAGATCTATGAAATTCAGCTGAAGTGGACCATCTCACACACTGTCTCATTGAGGTTTGACGTATCCTCTCAGGCTGGGCCAAGGTAGCTGCGCTACGAGTATTTAGTGCGCTATCATGCACCGCTACACAGAAATGATCAGAGCTGAAGTGCTGGTTACATGAGTTATTGTGGTGTCTCTTACTGAAGCAGACTGATAAAATCATTTTTAATAAATATGTGAAAGTGGGTGTTTTCTCTCCCTAGGTGTACTATATATGTGTGTTGACATGACTTACCCTGCATTCAAACAGCAGGCACCTGCCAGAGGAGTCGCGCACAGCCTTCTGATCCCCCTCCACCAGCTCTCTTCCACCAAACAAGCAGACAGCTGGTTGTAGACACAGAAACATCATCAGCATACACGCAAGTAAACACACAAACATATCAAAAATAAACATACACACAAAAGCGCATCGCATTGTATTTTTGTTTTGTTTACACACATGCCAATGAAATAACCCCTACAAAAAAGTTTCTGACTGTATGCGGTGAAAAATGCATATGGATGTAAGATCTTTAAAGGAACACTTCACTCATAAAATTATCACTTCTATGTCAATCCCTCACCCTGTGTAATCTTAAATTTAAGAAGAAAATGTTCATTTTCTTGCACAAAGTCGTACAAATGTGGCAGTATAATAATAATAATG
>NW_024701618.1:0-714 GCF_008729295.1 Plectropomus leopardus | reverse complement strand
AAACTATTCTATCACTTCTTTCAGTTCAATACTCTCATCCTCATCATCGAGGGTCTCATTCACAGTTTCCTGCTTGTTTATTGTGGTGCTATCACATACTGACATGTGTGAAATAAATATATACAATTCATTGAAGCTTTGAGAACTGATCAATGTTGTAATGAATCATGCTGTGATTGTATTTGTTCCCATAACTAACAGGTACAATATTTTGGTTGTAATGTTTGGTCCCCAAGTGGGGAAGAGTGAGATATGTGAGACAAGGAAGTGTAAAATTGTGACTGTAACAGGATATGAGAACTTTTCGTGGTTTGAGTCAGATAATTTTGCTTCCACGTTCATTTCTTGAGCTCATTACATTAGATAATATTTAGGCTTGTATGACATGATGACAATTATTAATCTAGAGTAACTACTAGGGATTGCATTACATATAATTGTATACATATTTTAATATCATTTCATCTGTCTTTTGTAAAAACATAATTAATGTGCTAAAGTTTTTTTGGGGGGGACTATAGTTGGCAGAAGTATCTTGCAATGATTAGTCTGTTGGTTTGAAATGTTTGTGGCTGAAGCAAGAAAGCAGCTAATGTCTGCATTTAATTTTGGGGAAAAATATGTAAATTATTATGAATTAAGCTTTTTTTTCTAACTTAATTAAAAAAATAGAATATCAATACTACTACAACTAATATATTATTAATGTTATTA
>NW_024701617.1:0-1133 GCF_008729295.1 Plectropomus leopardus | reverse complement strand
TGAAAGAAAAATGTTCAGTTAATGGTGATATTGATTTTAGGTATGAGATTCGGACCTTTGCTGTGAGTAAATTTTAGTAACTGGACCTCTTTGAATTTTAGTAGAATAGGTCCTCCAGTTGGTGACGCCTGTTCTACAGTATATTTGTCATGTTCAGTGTCTGACAGAAAATAAATATTTAAACCAAAATTAACCTTATGATATCTTCATATCTCACTTAGGAGTCAAAGGGAACCTTGACACAAATAGTGATTTGATGTGTATCGCGTTATATATTGATATCGACTGATATAAAAAAAATATCGTGATAAGACTTTTTTTTCCGTATCACCCAGCCCTAGCCTCCGGCCACAACTACTGCTGGCACGAAGGCATAAAAAAGAAACACTTTGATTTCAGCTCTCCCTGCTGAAAAATCAGTGCTGAATTGCTACAAAACACCCACATTTGGTGCCTAAAAAGCCACTGGAAACAAAGCACTGACTCGCTAAATCGGGCTCTAGTATGAAACATAAGAATGTAATAAATTTGTGGGTTTTTTTCAGAAATGTACAATGCCAACCTTTTCTTCTGTTGACTGTGCTGAAAAATGACACTTCTCTCCTCTCTAGACTATAGTGTCCAAGTACGGCTCACAGTTTCGTGGTAACTCCCAACATGACGCCCTGGAGTTCCTCCTGTGGCTGCTGGACCGCGTCCACGAAGACGTCGATCTGGCCTCCCACAATAACAACAACAGGATCAAAGCTCCGGCAAAGGTAAGAATGAAGCTCGTGTAGTAACAGTTAACATGAGCAGGAATCATGTCGCCCTCAAAGTAACATTTTCTAATTAAAGTTCACACTGAATGCTTAATTGATGCATAACTAATACATGACTCATTATGATTAAACACATGAATTCATGCATTATATATCACAAACTCCTGTGGCGTGATACCGAAGCCGTAATATTTCATGTGATTACACAACATCTAATGGATCATCATTTTGGGAATGTTTAAGGGTGACTTTGGTATTTTTCAGCCTGGATCTTATTGTCTCATGTTGTAACACCTTTACCACCAAATTTAGCATATTGGTTTTATTTCTTCAAAAACATGGGAAAAAGGCAACAACATGCACACAAATTAC
>NW_024701616.1:0-974 GCF_008729295.1 Plectropomus leopardus | reverse complement strand
TTACGTCATACTGACGTTATTTCTCCCTTTGCTGCCATTCGTTAATTTCGCCTCATCGTTTCGGTTTCTCCCCACAGTGGCCATATTTGTTGATGTGTCATATCAAAGTGACTTGTTGGGGCGATCAGCTGGTAAGGCAGAAAGCCTAAAGTTAGCTCTTAACCTGGCTCTCTCCGTATTGAACTACATCATGCCTTTTTGGCATTCGGTGGGTGACAATATAGACATCTTTACTAAGTTTTGTTTGTCATTTATGTCGGGTGCTAGCGTTAGCTACGCTAGCTGGAGTGTACTTGTAGCAGCCTGGTTGCAGCTAGCTAACGCCTCTCTTATTAAGGTTAGCTTAGCCAGCTAACGTAAATAGTTTCCACAATATGTCAGCGTATTATGCGTTAAATCTATGCCAGCTACCCATTTTAGTTTGCTGTGTTTTACGCTACATGATGTGTTTTTCTAATGGTTTGTTGGGGCTAACGAAGAGGCTAATGTTAGCGAGCTTAATGAGCATTGCTAGGGCTAACGTTAAATGGACCGTAGTGTTAACAAAACGGCTGTAAATAAAAATGGCACATCGGCCTGCTGTTTGCTAACTACACAGTGACTAACAGATGCATGGACACTGAAATGGTACGTCTTAATAATTCACGTTGTTGACGATACGGTTACTACTTTTGACAGTGTAATGGTATGACACCTGTCGCAAGAGCATCCACGCCATTGTATGGATTTAATCTGATGTGCTTTCCCTGCTTCTCATGAGTAAGTCGATTGTGTTGCTTTGCGTAGCTATGATACACTTTAGGTGATATTGTAAGTAAAATTGCGAGCTCTTTTTGTGTGACAGGGCAGAAGTGGGAAAAGTGTAGTGAGTATGGATGAGATGGTACTGAAAGAAGTATGACAAGTAGTGCTGGGGGGGATTTTGTGTGAGGAAATGCGGTGTAATATATCATACTAGAAAGACGACAACCTAG
>NW_024701615.1:0-873 GCF_008729295.1 Plectropomus leopardus | reverse complement strand
AAAAAAAAAAAAGAAACTGTCTGTGTGACCTAAAGCTGCTGTCTGTCCAGCTCACAGGACAGACACACAGAGACAGTGAGTGATCGGATGGCAGCAGGTACAGTACAGTGCTTCCAGTGCCGGTTGAGTCTGACAACTATCTTTCTTTCTCTCCCTCCCTCTCTCCCTCTCTCTCTCTCTCTCTCTCTCCCCCTCACAAAGGGTTACAGCCTCAGCCACGGGCTCCGAGGCACACTGAATCAAACCACACGCTCAGCAACCAATCATAAGGCTGCAGCAGGCTGATGTAATCATTCCCACACAGACCCAGGCGAACACGCACACACAGAGGCGCACACTCTCTGAGAAGCATACGCACTCCAGTAGAAACACAGACGCACAGTCATGCACAGACGCAGCCAACTTTTTCAGACCTCTTGCAAGCTCCTCTGCTTCAGCTTCTTTTCAGCAGAGGGTTCATTTGAGAAGGGTGTGGGGCAGCGAGGAGGAGGAGCAGGAAGAGAAAGAAACAGTAAAGGAAGGCGGAAATTAAAAAAAAAAAGTTTGCTTTTGTTGCTTTTTTTGTCTCCATGATGTTCAAAGTTTTCAAGTGAGGGCTTGTTGGCTTGTATTTTTTTCTCTTCTCCCCTCCCTCCTTTCGTCCCGCCTTTCCTCCCTCCCTGTGGCTTAACTTTGAACTCCCCAGTCAGATCTCCCTTCTGCCTCTCACAGCAGTAACAAGACTCATTACAGAGCAAATGAAATGAAACAAACCTGGAGCAGCACTTGAGCACTCCGACCTTCTCCTCCTCCCCTGGTGGCTAGCTTCGTGCCAACATTCTTTTTCTCTAAAGAACAAAAAAAAAAAAAAAAAAACCTGCAGACTTTTGCACA
>NW_024701614.1:0-518 GCF_008729295.1 Plectropomus leopardus | reverse complement strand
GCCTCCTCCACGGCGGCCTGCAGGTTGTGTCTGGCCCGGCTGCAGCCCGCGGAGCCGCGGTGCGCTCTGCACAGCGGCAGGCCGCTCTTCAGCCTCTTCCCCGCGGGCTCGGACATGTCGCCGCGCTGATCCAGTACAGACCCGGTCCGGACTCTTCACTGACACAACAGCCGCCCGCAGAGGTCAGTTACCGGGAAATAAACCGCCCGATGAGCGCTGGTTCTCTGTAGTAAACACGTCTTCTTTTCCTTCTTCTTCCTCTTCCTCTTCTTCAGCCGACCTGACCCTCAACGCAGGATAAATTTAGCCCGCATGGATCAACCGTTTCCCGGTCAGCTGCTCAAGTTCATCCGGTGCGTGAGCTCTGCAGGCACAAAACATACAAAGTTATATAACAGAGTAATAATCATATCAACATTTTATAAAACAGATCAGTAATATTTTCATCTTCATCACAATAACTCCCGAGTCCACTGAAAAGCTGAAGAGCTCAGTGATTTTACCAAAGGATTATCTGC
>NW_024701613.1:0-924 GCF_008729295.1 Plectropomus leopardus | reverse complement strand
CATGCTTCCACATCAATAAGTGCAAAAAACAGAGGATCGGACGTTTAGTTATTTTTATTATTTTTTCCCTCGACTCTCACCTTAACTGCTGAATCGGAATCGACGAATCGGAAACTAACTTCGGCGTCGTCATCCGTGCAGCCTGGTAGCTTCTGGTAAGTACCGGAGCTCGTACTAGGAAGTCATTTGCATGTTATTTGAAGATAACAAACAGCTGCATACACTGGATAAGTTGAAAGGATAGCGTGACTCTCTAAGGTAACCACCGAACAACACGCCACGGTGTTTATGAAAACATAATATCCCGTCGTCTCCCATAAACGCTTATTGTATCGTTTAGTTTACGTAGCATTAGCTTAGCCTCCTTACTAGCGCTAGTTAGCTTGGCAAATTTAGCTTCGACGCAAACTGTGCGCTTTCTAAGTTGAGCTAAGCTAAATCCTGCTAACAAGCCAGCGCTAACAAACGGTAGCTGGCTAACGCTAAACGTAATTATCGATAGCGTTACGTGTGGCTCTTTAAATCGTTTAATCAGTACAAAAAATATGAAATTATTGTCACCGGCCTAGCAGAATACAACTAACTTAGCTAACATCAACCGCTGATAGTTAATTTTGATACTACTTAGCAAGTTGATTTGGCTACCTGCTCAGATTATTACTTCTGACTTACCTGTATAAATAGAGTTAATTAACTAAACATGGCTATTTTATTGATTCCTCAACAACTGCTGTTTTGTTAGTGTTACCGATTTTTAGGAGGCAACAATTTGCCAGTTTTGTCGACATTGAGCCGTTTCATATGTAATTGATTGTTTATGTTATTTGAAGGTGTAACCTAATGATTTGAGTATAAGTTTAACTAGTTTCTCAATAACAGAAGTTTAAAGTATTAAAGGTCTCTACTGGCCTTCCAAAAGTCTTA
>NW_024701612.1:0-575 GCF_008729295.1 Plectropomus leopardus | reverse complement strand
TATATATATTACCCTTAAAAACTTTTTTACAGATAAATTATAAATCATAATCAAAATATTAGTAGCTATTAGTTATTAGTGTTGAGTAGAACAGCTATTATTAAAATGCATCCTTCAATATTTCCATTTAATGTTATGTCTCTACATCTCAGAGAGAAATATTTTACTTTTTACTCCTCTATGTGTTTGTCTACTTAGAAACTATCATTTATTAATAAATGATGCATTATTATAGGTCAAATTACCCGGCAGTAAAGGTAATCATCTGACAACTCCACTGGTGGAAAGTATGTATATTTACTCAACTTTTAAGGTAGCCTACTTAAGTATTTCCATTTTCTGCTTCAGTTTAATTCTGCTCCACTGTCATTTGTTTGGAGAGCAGACAACAGATATGCAAACAGCTGCAAGAATTCAAAGACTTATGATAACAAAGGCTTACAGGCAGGTGTCCCGAAATCAGGCAGCAGAACTCCAAACAACAAAGAGCTGACAGAGAAAAGGTAAACACTTACTGGAGGAGAGAGAGCAGGAGGCGACTGCAGGAGGCGACTGCAGGAGGCGACTGCAGGAGG
>NW_024701611.1:0-664 GCF_008729295.1 Plectropomus leopardus | reverse complement strand
TAGGCCAGCGATCGCCCGAAATTCCACCAGCATAACCGCGATACACACTGAGTGCTGCTTTTATTTCCTGTACCTCCTGCGTCCAACACTAACTGGTTTAGGCATGCACTCATCATGCTCGCACACCCAGGATCTGCACTGACATCCACATCTATCTCGCGTTACTATGACTTCCACAGTTAAAAGGAAAAAAAAAACAAACACTTGAACCCTGTTAAAAACAACTGAAATCAGTACTGCATATTGTAATTCTGGACCACATTTTTTCTTTTTGGCACAGGTAGCTCCACAATATTGATACTGCAGCATGCCTGAAAAAGAATGCAGTGAACGGACATAAAAATAAGAGTAAAATTCTCTGTTTTCAGCTTCTCGAAGAAAAGATCATTTTCCCCATTTTACATTATTGTGAATTGAATATCTTTGGTTGAAGTACTCATTTTGATATCTATCTTGATCGATAACGATTACTTTTATTATCAAGCAATCTGTAGATTACTGTTTTTGTTGCCCGGCTAATCCTCTGACTCTCAAATGAAAAAAGTAAAGGAAAAATGAAACCCAGTATAACTTCCAAGAGCAAGACTTGTTGTACTCAAGATCGGTCTTAGTCTCACGGCCACTTTTTGAATCTCTAGTCTAGATTTTACTTCAACACCCATCA
>NW_024701610.1:0-754 GCF_008729295.1 Plectropomus leopardus | reverse complement strand
TTTATATATTTAAGCTTCCAGCTAACCTACTATGAAACTGTAAGATGCATGTTAATTATGTATAAATGAGTTTGATTTCAATGTTCAACTGTATTTGCAGGGTCTATACTTATCAGTTTGAGGATTTCTCACCAGGCAGGTAAAAAAATATTCATTATTAAAAAGTAGAGGTTGAAGAAATCTGAAGATGCAACAATGTAAAAATACAACTTAAAGGGACCGTTTTATGCCCAAAAACTATATATTTTTTCTCGTGGTGCTGTTTATCAGTCTAGATTGTTTTGGTGTGAGTTGTGAGTGTTAGAGATATCAGTTGTAGAGATGTATGTCTTCTCTCCAATATAATGGACCCAGATGGCACTTGAATTATGGTGCTCAAAGACAAATGAAATTACAGAAAAATGAATCGCCAAAAAGGAAATACTTAAAAATTATACAATTTTCAAAAATAAATTTAAATATATACGAATATGATAATTCTGACTATAGTTTTTTCCCCAGCCTTTTTTGTCTTATTTTCTATATTTTTTGCTAGCTTTTTAAAAATAATTCGCTAAATCTACTAATTTCCTGCAATTTTGTGTGACATTTCTTACCAAGTTGCTCATTGCCTTTCCATCTCATTTTTGGAGAGAAATTAAAAAGTGATGTTGCTGCAAGTTTCAAAGGTTTAAAAAAAATGCACTGTTAAATTTTACCACTAAAACGCTTTCCTGTGTAATTGTTTTACATGCATTACAGTGCAAACATACTT
>NW_024701609.1:0-906 GCF_008729295.1 Plectropomus leopardus | reverse complement strand
TATTATTATTATTATGTTGTTGTTGTTTTTATTGTTGTTGCTACATATTAGGGCTGCAACCATAGGCATAGATTTCTGGGTGGGTTGCAAGGGACATGTACCTCTCAGTATTTAGAACATTTGCATTTGTCCCCCATATTAAAAACATTAAAGTACCAGAGTACTTTTATTTTGATTAAATTAAAGATGTTTGCATCTTAAATTCACCAGAATGCAGAACATTATGTGTTTGACCCCCAGCTTCCCCCGCTTTTTAGGCCTTGTGTCCCCCATCTCAATGCTAAAATGAAATATGAAATCTATGCCCTTGGCTGCAACAGGTATTTGCACCAGCAATTAACTCAGTGGTAACTGCCTCAATGAATAACTTTGGATTAAATAATATAACATCAAAAGATAGAAAAACAAATAAAATCAAATAAAAGTTTGTGTAGTTACAGTGTAAAAAAAAAATACAGTTTGATTTAATAGTGCTATGAAAAGTGAAAATCAGCATTTAAGAGGACGGAACAAGTGATTTTCTGGTAATTTCCATAGAAAATGACTTAAACCATTAATCATCAAAATAGATTCCTGCCACTTCACTGAGTGATTAATCAACTCTTTTTTTTTTAGTTTTACTGCCTAGGTGTCATCAATAACTCAGTTTTAGCTGATAGTCATGGATGGATTACTGAACAGGCCTAACACACAAGCCCAGGGGCCTGCATCTACACATTTTCCCTAAAATTACTGTAACATGCACTCACCAGAAAAAGATGTAAAAGGAACACAGAGAGATGAAAAATGCCTGCAAAGAGACACAAAATAATTACAAAGACACGATAAAACAACAAAAAAGACACAAAATGACCTTAAAGATACGAAACCAGATAAAGATGCATAACAATAAAAAAGATGCAAAAC
>NW_024701608.1:0-542 GCF_008729295.1 Plectropomus leopardus | reverse complement strand
TAACGATTTTTGTGGACAATGAAGTCCGGAGCTCTGTGAGCTAGCTAATTAGCTAGCTAAGTAGCTGTGTCGTTGTAACGGCCGGGGAGCAGGTCCTATTTATGCTCTCTGTCGGGACCGCGGGGGGCGGGGCCAGAAGCTGACTGAAGGACGCCAGAACCAATCAGAGCGCGAATCCGCCAGTTAGAAAACAGTTCATAAAAGGAGGCTGATGTCATTTTTTGGGATTTTTTTCCACCAAAAAACGGCATGTATTATTTAATTAACTACTAAATGCTTCCTTTCTTAAAAACGTAACTCATGAAAACAACAAATGAATAGAAATGAAATATATATGCACACACATACGCACATATATGTATATATACATACATAAACATACAAATATATATCATTGTGACCAAATATGCCCTACAAAGTAGAATTGTAGGGCAAAAAAATGCATCATATATGCTCTAACTTCGCACATACATATACATACATACACACATATATTTAAATATAAACTGTATGTATATTCACACACACACACACACACATAC
>NW_024701607.1:0-994 GCF_008729295.1 Plectropomus leopardus | reverse complement strand
TTAGGTAATTTTCTTGATCTTTTGTCTAATTTCTTGCTTATTTTTGGGTCATTTCTTTTTCTATTGCTCATTGCCTTCTTCCTATGCTGAAGTTTCAAAAGGTCAAAAATGTCTGATTTTCATAGAATTGCAGGATTTAAATTTCTGAGTGTCAAATTTAAGCACCTAAAGCACCGTGTATGAAGTCCTGACGAGAATCATTAAAGCACGAAACCCTATAAGACTCACTACACTTTTTTAATCAGTCAAAAAAACTCCTCAAGGCCGTCAGTGCAGCAGACAAACATGCAGATGTCTCCTCGCACTGCAGTCTTTGTCAGATTGCAGTCAAATTTCTTCAAAAAGCACTTCAATCTCTGTCTTGTGCGATAAGCGTGAGCGCTCGGGGAATAATTTAAAAACAAAAACACAAGCAGTAAGCACTTTCCAACCAGGGGGGGACGGGGTGAACCAGTTCAACTCAATCTGCCGTTTCATTGTGGCCGGACACAAAAGGCCCAGGTGATGCTCTGTAATGCAGCACACTGTAAGCAAAAGCCAGCGGATTGCATTCGGGCCCCGCCTGACGCCGTGGCCCCGTCACAGAGCGAGGATTAACTCCCCTTTATCAGCTTTTATCAGCCGACCGCACGGCCGGGGCTTTTTTAACTCACTCCTCTCTGTTTCTGTGTTGTCATCTTTTTGCAGCGGACACGAACGCCGCAGGGTTTCTGTGTAAAAGCTTTCAGCTTCAGAGGCCGATGAGAGACGCTGTGAGAGCGTCTCAACAACAGAGACGCAGCCTTCAGGAGGGGACGTGTCTTCAAATACAGGCTTCACATTTTCACCTATACGTTTTTTACTTTTCCATGACTTTGACGCAAATTTTCAAGACCATACATTCTCTGAAATTACCATAGATACTCATTATCTGTTCTTTTCATTGCTTTTAAATATATATATATTACTTAAATGTAACTTAGGTACTGTTCTTTATTTATTTATTCTTTAAAAA
>NW_024701606.1:0-2137 GCF_008729295.1 Plectropomus leopardus | reverse complement strand
GGTTGACAAAAAACACAAAACTTTATTTAATCAATAAATGTATTCATCTATCTGTCTGTCTTCAAATGATCGATAACACAAGCTGACCCGGGAATCCAGAAATCCATCCACACAGGAGACAAACACAGGAGACAAACACAGGAGACAAACACAGGAGACAAACACAGGAGACAGAGGGACTGTGACGTCACCCTGTCCTCGTGCCGCTGCCGCCTCTTTCCTCGCGCACAATCGATTCATTAATCGATCGGTCGAGAAGCGAACGAACCGGAGCGCCGGCAGCAGAGCGAGCTGATGATCTGAAGGTAAGCGGATATTCTGAGTCCAGACTCCGCCGACAAAACGCGCTGTTTCAGAAACTGTACTGTTTTAAGAGCAGCGAGGATGACCTTCGCTGGGCTTCCTTACATTTCTTACTTGGATTTGTTTTTGGCTTTCGGCCTCCGGATGGTTGAAAAAGAAGCAGCTGCTTCACAGAAATTCACTGTTTCTTCTCATTAACTTCGCTTCACTTTTAAAGAGCAATTCTCATAAAAAAAGCGTCAAACTGTCAAAATCGGTCAAATCCGCGCAGCGAGGCGTGTTTAATGTAGGACGAATTTAAGAGTAGAAACTCTCACTTCATAAAATATCATAAATCTTGTTTCCTCAGGTGATATTTCCAACTGCTGCACCGAAAAATATTAAAATTAAACATTTATGAACGGAGTCTGGTGTCGCTGCCAGCTGAACATCCTGCACTTCTGCTGTGCGAATAAAGGTTCAATTTAGCAAAACTAACATCCGTAATAATCATAATTACTATGTTCTGTAGTACTGAGCAATCATAGATAAAGGCTATACTCAGATTCAGGTGGAATTATGCTGACTTATTTAACCCTTCTAAGCCTGGGCCATTTGGTTTGATTTCTTTCATAAACATGAGAAAAAAAGTAATGAGCGACTTAACAAGACCCCCCCCCCCCCCCCAAAAAAAGACAACGAAAATAAACAAGAAAACGATCACACAAAAGTGCTTACATTTTTTTTAAATGTGTTGTTTTCCCCCTGAAACACAATTTAAAAACACATTTCATGTCAAACTGATCTTTTTTTCTCATGTTGTCTCTCAGGGTTCAAAGGGTTAAACATCAGTGAAATGTCCTTTAATCCTCAGATCACCAGATTTAAATCTGAGTTTGTAATAAAGTTTGTGTTCAGAAGATGATGAACATTAACAGGTTTTTAAGGAGTTCATGTTCAGCTGTCACGCTCCAAAAAAACAACATTTCTGAATTTCTTTTATTGTTATTGTGTGCAGCACGTGACCGACTGGTTTAACTGGAAACATGTTTACTGGGAAATGCTGTCAAATACAAACAAAACGTCTGTTTGCTGCAAACTGGTCGAGTCAACAATGAGTGTGTGTTGGTTGCCATGGAGACGGATGGATTAGATTAGTGCTGGTATGGAAGCAGCTGATGAGACATGAGATGAGCTCAGCAGGACGTAAACGTGTCACGTGATTTACACATTTAGTCTTTTTATGACTAAAATGATTTTCTGCCGTAAAATAATCCGCTGACGGATTCACATTGTTCTTTTAATGAGAATAAAACTCTAAAAAATCAAACTCATATTCACGTCTCTGCGACTAAAAAACACTGAAGAGAAACTGTTTAGTCTTGCTTGAAAAATAAACCATTAAATTTATTATCAAACTTAGATAATTCTTCATTTTTTACAAATAAATCAAAATATATGTATATGCATGTAAAATATCAATCTAACAGAGAACCGCAGTGCAGGAAAAACAGAAAAATGAAAGGCTGTTTTGATTCAGTAAAATAAAGATGTAAAATTATGTTAATAAACAGACCATAACGTCACTGTAACTTTTTATTAATATATTTATAAACAGGTCTACATGCTGTCCGCTCAATAAACAGATAATAAATCATATTTCTAAATTCAAGGCAAGGCAAGTTTATTTGTATAGCACGTTTCAGCAACAAGGCAATTCAAGGTGCTTCACACAGAACATTGAAAAACAACAACAGGGGGAAAGAAACACATTTAAAACATTAGAAAAGAAGCATGTAAAAGGTGATTAAAAACAGCAAGTAGGAAAACAACAGATAAAACCCAAAAATATAAA
>NW_024701605.1:0-900 GCF_008729295.1 Plectropomus leopardus | reverse complement strand
ACAGCTTTTTTTATCATCTCACACACCCACAAAGACAGCAGGGTTAATGGGAGAAAAACAAAGAGGGTAAAAGTTGAGGTGGGAGGGATGAAATTTACGAAAGGGGCGCACATGTCTCCAGAGGTCCTCCAGAGGTCTCACAATAAACTGAGATTAAGAAATATGAATGAAATCATACACATAACACAGACACAGCACGACTCAGAGACAGGGCTTGGGGGACAGCCAATGTCAAAAACATAAATAGACAGTAATGCCATTTGGTTAAAAACGACACTGATTGACCTTATTGGCAAAATCTGAAATTGTATTTGCAGAAATTGTAGCTGGATATTCAATATGTTTGTTTACAAAGCAATTTCAAGATTTGTCTTTTCTCAAAATGCCCTTCCAGTCTCCGCCAATGCATTATGATTATTAGCAATGAAGCATCTGGTTGCCATGGCAATGTCATCGATGAAAAAACATCCTGCTAATTCATTCTAATAGAGTCTGATGAGAAAGCAAAGGGGGGAAGAGGGGGGGCACAGGAAGAGCAGCCCTGTAAACCAGCTCAGTCCATTCATCTGTTGATAACCCTCTGCACACACACACAGCGATACCAACACACACATACACACACACACCACTAATGCAGCTGCTAATACACCTAAACCTCCTGTAACAACCACCGGTAGCCACAAGTGGTTATTTCTAAGAAAAGTCAATTAGGTTGAATGAGTCAGGAATCAAACATCACCATTGTGGAGCAATTCAGTCAATTATAGATTATGGGCAGTTTTCTCATGGAGGAAATGACAGTGATGAAGAGGAAAGAATGAAATTATGTTCAAAGCAGAGTAATATGAGTCATTTTAGTAAGGTACTTTAAGAAATATTGAATGAGACAAATCAACATTC
>NW_024701604.1:0-947 GCF_008729295.1 Plectropomus leopardus | reverse complement strand
GTATGAGTCCATGTCAGTGGGGGTCTTGGACCTTGTTGATGAGGACCACTGCAGATGGGAAGAGAGAGGTGGAGGTGCAAATGTCTAATTTTCTCTCAGTCCACTTGAATTAAAATATGCGTTCAGGGTATTATGGGATTTTTGCCCAATGAAGCCAAAATAAAACTGCTTCATTGGTCATTCATTCAGCATTACATAAATAAAAATGTAGTGTGACATAGTTCACTGAGGTGGCGTTATGTATGGTGTAAATGATGCGTATCTCCTCAGCTTCCAGCCGGTTTATCAAGCTATATGTATTCCATATCTTGAGTCCCTCGGCCACCCCTGCTCCAGTATTTCCTCTGGGGAAGGTCTAATCCCTGCTGCGTCTAATCCTGTACTGCTGAGACCAATTCAAATCCACGCGGGACTTAACGCCCTGTAATGCCTTTACAAGTAGTTGCATAAAGCTGACATCCCATTCGTTCTGGGTAGGATTCTCAGCTTGGATTACAAGGCAAATTCTGAAATAATTACCGTAATGTGAGTTGGCAAAAGAGGATGCCAGGGGTGATTTCAGCCCCAGTTTGAAGAATGGCCGGGTATTAATTTTACAATGAAGCAAACCCTGACACCTTGTTGGACTTCAGTGCCTCTCGTTCTGATCCTGATGGTTGTTAAATGTGTTTGTTTTTCCTTTGCCACAGTTTGAGATGAGCTTTGGGTAAAGTGAGGCATTTGCAGCTCACAGCTGAAGAAAATATTGACACTGTACGGTTCTGCAACCCACGGAGATGTCATTTTCATACGTATGTATCTTATCATCATTTCTAAAGTGGCATAATGCATGAGCTAACTTTGACATCAGGAGGTGGAGGGGGTGGTTGATGACGAGTCAAGTAGGCGAGATACCCACCAAGCTGCAGACCACTGCAGAACAACGAAAACATTTTTTAGCGAGACAT
>NW_024701603.1:0-685 GCF_008729295.1 Plectropomus leopardus | reverse complement strand
TTTTATTATTTTTATCATACTTTATTTGCAATTTGCAGGATTTTCCCTTTTTCTGTGTTTTTGAAAGAAATCCTTCTCAAAGGTATAAATCTTGCAAAAGGCGCCTGAACGCAGTTAAACAAAACCAATGTAGATCCGGGTTTAAAGCGTTTGAAAGGGTTAGCTGAAAAAGCACCGTTGCCATGGCAACACAGAAACTTTGTCATGGCGTCTCTTCTACCGGATCCGTTGTTTGAGATATCTGGAAACGGTCCTGCACCCAATAAGAATTTTTATTATTTTGCTATCACCAATTCAGAAGTAAGCACAGTTGTTTTTGAGCTTTAACTACTATTGTTACAGGTGTTTTTGCTGTCTAATAAGCAGGTGGCGGTTTAACGTTTCTCTCGGCGTTGCTAGCTTAAATTTCCTAACGTTAATTAACGGTCGTTAGCTAAACCTGCTAAAACCACATACGTTTATGTGAATTTGTATTTGCTGCGAGTTAGTTAACTTGTTTTGTAGTTGCTCTTTTACTTCAGAAAATAACGTTCAACAACACTCAGAATAAAATAACCGTAGTAAGTACAACAAAAGAACAATTAAAACTATCAGGAAAAAATGTACAGAGGGCTAAACTTACACGTAATGTTAGTCTAGCTAAATCAGTGTTGCGTTAGCTGTAGCTTTACTGTTTTGCTGCTAG
>NW_024701602.1:0-847 GCF_008729295.1 Plectropomus leopardus | reverse complement strand
TTCAGCGTTTTCCTGTTATGTTTGATTTTTTCAGGATTTGGCGCCTCCCCCCTCAGCTGGCACCTCGTGTCACAGATAGGAAAATCTGCCTCAGCATGTAACAGTTGAAGGGTGTTAATAAATACTATTAATGTTAGAATTTAATTTAGCTGCAGCAGTACCGCTGACGTGGTTTACTGGGACACTGGAACTAAGCTGCCTTTCACGTTATTAGTAACACCTGTTCTTTTCCGACTTTGACAAGGCTGATGAAAATTTATTTTGCATGTAAAAGTGTTATAGTGTAATACACTAACCCCTTTATCTTCCAGGGAAGGTGTTTGTGCACTGTGCCATGGGCGTCAGCCGCTCTGGAGCGCTGGTTCTTGCATATCTGCTGATCTGCCAGAAGCTGTCGTTAGTGGACGCCATCATTGCTGTGCGCCTGAACCGAGACATTGGTCCTAACTCTGGATTTTTGGAGCAGCTGAGGCAGCTGGAGCTGAGTCTCAGTGCACAGAGCAGACTGATCACAGAAAAGGGCCACGCTGACACATCATGACGGAGCATTTCACCCTTTTCAGTCACCTGTTTGTTTGAATCTACATTTCTTGTATCAAAAAATTTTAAAAATAGAAATCTGTGAGTCATCTCTTGCAATAAGTCTCAGTCTCAGTCAGCCCAAATGTAACAACTGAATGCTTAAAATGTAATGTCTCCAGAAATAACTCTCCCCACACCTGTCCACACATTAATGACATTCTTATGATGACGACAAAGTAACATGCCAATCTAACTAAACTTGTTGTCACTGTTTTTTTTTGTTTGTTTTTTTCATTATTCTCATGACTCAGTGTCTCTTTTACCA
>NW_024701601.1:0-746 GCF_008729295.1 Plectropomus leopardus | reverse complement strand
AATATTAATATAATAATCATATAGCTGCCCATTACATAATCCCTACCCATGCATACCCATGCTTGCAAATACACATACATATACATGTTTATAACACATAACGTTAATTGGTTAATAAATTGTTATTAAATTCTCTGCGCTAAGAAGGCAACCGCTGCACATGACAGCAGCAGAGAAGCAAATAGTCTTTATATGTCCAAAGCATGATCTTATGGACGATGGATCATTTTTTTTTGGGGGGAGGGGACTGATCCTACTGACAAATTACTCAAAAAAACCCAAAACTGTATATTGATAATTTGGTGATTGATTCATCAGCCCTAGTGTAGATTTGAATTAAATTTGACTGTTAAGTGCCTTTTATGAAATAAATATTTAGTTTATACACATTTAAGTTCTGGTAGGTTTCCCACAGGGGTGTTGAATTGTGTAGACCTTTAGCTAAAATAATGAAGTAACATAAAAACATATACATAAATTACATCTGAAAACCACAGGCAGCGCGTTGGCTCTTTCCAGGTCGTTAAATTCAGACACTTTTGCGTGCCTTCAGCATGAGATGCAGACACTGAAGGCACTCTTTGGTGTCTGTGGGATGCACTCTTCAACATCTGTTTGTGATGCACAGCTGTCTCCTGGGTGAAACTCATCGGTTAAAGATGTCAAACGGTCATCGTTAGGTTTAGGCAACAAAACTACTTTGTTAGCTTAACAGAAAAAACATCATGTTTTGGGTTCAAATGTGT
>NW_024701600.1:0-768 GCF_008729295.1 Plectropomus leopardus | reverse complement strand
ACTATACTAGAGGGTTAAACTGGCTCTTCAGCTGTTTGACCAGCTTAAGATATGTTTTTGCATCATTTTTGATAGTTTAGCTGGTCATACCAGTTTGTAAAGGTTGTTCTAGTGGGTTTATCCATTGCAGTTCCTGTAAAATTGAAACCAAATCAATGTCTTTGAGTATGACAAATAACAGTGTCATATGGGGCAAGTATGAAAAGCAAAGGGCATAAATCAGTTACGTTTACTGTCATGGGATATGCATAAAGATAAATGTGCACAACTAGACAGGCTGGTCACACCAGCATGCCAAACCATCAAGGACCGGCAAGAACTGGGTCAGGAACACCTTCGGCCAGGTAAAACTAACTAAAATCAGATACCAGCATGAGCTGTTTTTCAGCGTTTTTTTGTTTTGTTTTTGTTTTTTTAGCCGTTTTTTTTGGGTTTTTTTTTTTTTTAGCTTTTTCAGCTGGTATAATATAGTATAGTATAATATAGTATAGCATAACATAGAGTGGGATATAAAATAATGGGAAACTCAGATTTCTATGTACCATTTTCACATTTTATCATCCTTAATGTTCACAGTCTTGGTTTAGTCCATATATCACCAGCCCATTGCTCTTTATACAGAGTAAGCACAGAATTTCTGAATAGAGAAATGTTAATTTTTTCAATATTAAGAAATCCTTCATTAAACTCATAGTTACAAAACAATGCGTATACATTTTTTTTTTTACCAGTAACATGACAATTTAGCTTTAAACATTAGAAACTGAT
>NW_024701599.1:0-599 GCF_008729295.1 Plectropomus leopardus | reverse complement strand
GAGTTGGTAAGGGAAGATGAATGAATAGAGGGAGCAAAGGAAACGGGGGCAGCTTTGAAAAATACACAGACTAGATGAGAAAGGAGGGAGAGACCGCACTTTGGACCAATGCGGTAAGAGACAGGGAGAGGTGAGGGGAGGGTGAGGGCAAACTGGCAAAATAAACGGAAGAAAGAAAGTGGACTGTTGACCACTGCAAAAGAGAGAAACTGAAAAAGAGGAAACGTACTGTGGGATGGAGGGAGGGAAAGGTAGAGAGTGAGCTATACAGATGCAGCTACGGAACAGGAAGGAGTGTATACCCTGGGCTCCAGACTGCAACCAGTTAAAATTTCATGTGGTCGCATTCATGCGAGTGCATGATGATCATTATCACCGGTGCCCCCACCGGCACTTTGTGCTTTCCGCACAGTGCATGATGCACATTTACATAGCGGAGAAGAAACAATCCATTTAGCCATTACCATGTTCTAAAATAAAGCAGTCTATAGCTTTTTATTCTAAAAAAGCAAAATGAGGAGAGAGAGGAGGAGGCTGGTGGGAAGCAGAGACAGAGTTAGGTTCTGACTCAGACACCAGTGATGATAAAAGTGCAGGCA
>NW_024701598.1:0-913 GCF_008729295.1 Plectropomus leopardus | reverse complement strand
TTTTAAAATGTTCAAAGTGAAAATGCTCATAAAAAGGATGGGAAACACACATTTTTACTCATTTAAATGTGCTATATTCATTCTTTTAAAATAACCCTCTGATAAAAATGTCAGAGATTCAAAGGGCAGCAGACTGTACATAAAATCTTACATAAACACTGTCAGCTACTGAAAAGTGTTACTGGGAATGTGTGGCTGCAAGGCATGTTCTGGAAAAATATTATTTCTAATTTCAAGATAAAAACTGACTTGAAGGATTTCATTCACTTACCAGATGCAACAACTGTGCTGGCCCACAGAGTGTTTTCAATACTCAGACTCTCGTGTATCTGTGGATCTGTGTCTTCCTACAAGGGAAATAAAAAAGGAAAACATTGCTTCACAATTTGTGTATATTTAGTAAAGTACACAGTGTAGCAGAGCAGCTTTGTTCAAACTTTATTCTTTATATTGTCACTGTGTTGTCACTGTGTGTCCACGCAACTTTCTAACACTAAAGCCAATGAATTACAGGTTTAGTGGTAAACAATAAATGTCAAATTTGTTTCCTCACTGCTCCACAGCACGAAACGTAAAATCTGAATTATATTGCACATACTTCAGTAGGCCATCCAAATTTAATCAACAAATTAATTACAAACTACAAACAATTAATCTACTTTCAGTTAGTTTTGTAAAGTTTGGAAAATCTTCTACTGTCTAAATGCTTTTAGACAGTAGAAGACAATTGATAAATTTAAACAATAAATTCTCTTCAAAAATGAAAATTGGAGCTAAAACTGATCTTGACATTCACTTTCTGACTGCTTTTGACAATAAAAGAAAGATAGTAAAATATATTAAGCTGCTCTGTGCTTTCTTGGCTCACATTCACACATTTCTTTCAGTGACAGACTTGTTCTACCATAATTGT
>NW_024701597.1:0-906 GCF_008729295.1 Plectropomus leopardus | reverse complement strand
CACAATCATCATCATAACAACAACAATAATAAACTAAAATGAAAACCGTTATTATGTGCGCTACTTTTTGGATAAGGATGAGTTTCACTTCCTGTTACTTAACAAGGAAACTATGTAACGTTAAAATTTTATTTTATTCTATTGTATTTTTGCCTTGTTATTTGACGACACATTCAGATCACAGAAATGACTTGCTGGCGCCATCTTGTATTCAGATTTAGAAATAGTGTCATTTCTCAGAAAATGTAACCAGAGCCCTTGAAAAGGCAAACGCCCCCAAGAAGCCCAGAGGAGGATTAAAACTCAGCACAGCCTCAAGCTCATCGGACCAGGAGAATACATGGACTCGAGTGAGTCACTGTTTTAATATTGGTTTTAAATAGTGGTAAGTAAAGCAGATGTTTTTTGTTTAAACCAGATGAACTCTAAATGTTGATTTTGGTCTTTATTTCGTGTTTCAGAGTCAGCTATCGCTGTTGGAGTAGGAGTAGGAGCAGGAGCGCGTAAGACTTTGGAATCACCTGTGTTCAGAGATGGGCAAAATGCATCAATATACTTCTTGTTACAAATTACAAATACTTGCTTAAAAGTCTCGAAATAAAATAGGCCCACAAAATACTGGCATGAGAAAATACAAATAGCAAAATACTAAAAAAGTAATTAAAAAGTAATTACATTTTAAATACATTTAATGTATTATTATTATTATTATTAGTTTACTTTTTCAAATCTTTAATATAGAAAATCTGTTAATCAAAGATGTGCATGATGTTTTTGAACTGTCTGCTTACATTGTGCAGGATCCATTTTTATTTGGCCTGACACATTAGCACACCATCATAAACAAAGATTCCTCTGTTGTGCATCTGCAGTGCTTGCTGCCGTCGGGGTCCCTGTTGTTCTGGG
>NW_024701596.1:0-631 GCF_008729295.1 Plectropomus leopardus | reverse complement strand
TGCACTACACTATTTCTGTTTCATAAGGGCCCTGTCCTTTTCCAGTCCAAGCATTCAACCTCATAGATGGCCAATTTTACTAAATACACCAAAGTGCACTGTAAGTAGGTGATCAGCGAGGGGTCATTAAGCAATCTGTTAAGTTGGCAGCTTGACTACTTTTGAGATGGGCGTAATTTGATTTACATAAATACGAGAATCCAATTCCTTTCATTTAGCCAGAGAGTACCACACAGGCTATAAAACAAAACTAAAATTTTCCATTCCTTAACACCATAAAAAGCCAACACCTATCCCATGGGAAAGAATGATTTCTTGTTAAAGAATTCAGACAGGTTATACACGTATTTCTGGTTCTCTGGGGAAAGGGAAGCATACTACTACTGCTTAATTTGGGTAATAAACATGAATCAGTATATATTAAATGAAGATGAGATTATATCTATATTTATGTAAACTGTCATATAATGGCTGCAACCTGCATGTGTCAGCTAGAGCCTTGAGGTGAGTTGTCATAGGAAGTGAGACTTTTTTTATGTTTTGATCTGCAAAAAAACCCACAGAAATCTAAATGATTGTTCTGGTGAGTTCGAAGGTAGCACTGAAGAATAAAATAATGATATGTTTAAAG
>NW_024701595.1:0-2738 GCF_008729295.1 Plectropomus leopardus | reverse complement strand
TACATACAAAGTCAATGCAAAGACGCGATTTGACGCGTCATTTTGCCGGGCGACGCGATGGACGCGATTGCGCGGCGTGTCCAACGCCTCGCGTCCAACGCTCGAGTTGAAATAATTGAACTTTTGCGGCGTCATCGCGTGAAGACGTGCCGCGACAGCCTATCAGCATTGAGATCGTCATGAAATGGCGGAAGAAATGTTGTTTGGGCGGGCTCGACGCGCGGCGCGATTTCGTCGCGCGTCGAGTCCCATTTTGGGGTTTTTGTACGAGCGTCAAAACTGGAGCGTCATTTGAGGCGCGATGAAATAATTTTCATTGCGTTTGGTGGGTACACAGGGTAAGTCTTGACAAACAAATGTAATAATCTGTAAATTTTGGGATAGTTATGTTTAAGTGGATCATCTAATATATACGATTAATAGGTTGGTAGGTAGGTAGAGAGAGAGATGTGTGACTTCAGTTTGGTTGACATGTGCCTTGTTTGTCACACAGCCTATGCAGTTGCATCAGGTTGAACCTGCCTGGTTTGTTTGCCTCCAGCACACAGGCAGTTGTTCAGAGGCGTGAGATTCAGACACAGGAAACCACCTAACTTCCTCAAAAAGCAGCACATCAGATCACACAATTAGATCACTCTTAAGAGTCTCACACACACATTCACAAACATACCTCACCATTTTTGACACCAGTGATGTCTCAGTCAGAGGCAAAAAGAGTGCTGACCCTCACTGTGTCCTCAGATGGCTGCAGGAATAGGGTCGCATACGGCGGCGTTTTTACTGGCACTTAACAACAAAAGGATGTGTGCTGAGATAATCCTTATACAATATTCAGTAAGTGAAAGTGACACAATCTTTTTTTTGTATTTGCACAATCCAGAGTACAGGAAAATTTGAGTTGTAATCACGAGTACCACTCATATCTCTTTGCCCGCAGGGTGCAGGATTCTGCGGTAGAAAGAAAGACGATAGTCTTTAATGGATGATTACTGAATAATGAGTCACTTCTACCACTGCCATCTTGAGTTATTCCTCTGTTAGCCCTGATATTTCTTCCCACGTACGAGAATTAATCACCGAAGTCATGCCCCAACATATACAGTGGAGTGTGCTATTGCAAAACATCATTAAGTTTAACTTTGCCTATTTCAGTTCACTTCAAAGACCCAACAAACTACATTGTCTATCATCCTCCCGGCCTAAACATTTTGCTAATTGCTGGAAAGATATTATATATAGAAACTGTACATTACTTATGTACTTAAAGCAATACTTGTCCCACAAAATGACCATCTCTATATCAATACCTCATACTGTTTATACTTGAATAAGTGGGAAATAAAAGTTTTCAACACAACAGAAAAATTCAAGACATGAAAACATGACAAAGTGATTTCTTTAAAATGGTCATTTTGTTGGTGTTAATGAGTATTGTTATTTTTTTGCTATTTTTTCTTTTACTTCAATCAACGTCAGTGGAAAATATTTTACTTTTGACTTTACTTTTTATCCAAAAGCTTGAATTACAGGTAAGATGAAGATTTTACTTCAGGAAAAAAATGGCACAGTGAAAGATTTTGACCATGTACAAAAATAAATTATTTGAAACATCATACAAAAACAAGTAATATCCTCTTTTTGTCAGCAGCATTCATAGAATGGGGGTGTCTGTGAGTAATGACTGATACATGGACTGGTATTTCACGATTGTCCATCAAGTGCCTGTGCTGAGTTTATCAGTAATATACCTATTTGTGATTTCTTATCCAGTGTAGAACTATTACTAGAGTGTGATTTTAATACAGCCACTCAGCAGGTGGCTGCTGTAGCTCAGGAGGTAGATTGAGGGACGTCCACTTATCGGACGATTGGTGATTTGATCCCCACTTTCCCCAGGCCTGAAATATCCTTGGGCACCAAATTTGTGAGCATCCTCGAATTTGTGTGTGTGTGTGTTTGTGTAAATGTTTAACGGATGACCAGGTGGTACTTTGTAAGGCAGCCTAATGTAACCAGCCTAATGTATTTTTGTATTTGGAAAAAAAAGATTACTGCCATGAATTTCTAACAGCTGAGTTTTATCTAAAAGCTCAAATGATTGAAAGATACCAGTCAGTGAGCAGCGTTAAGCTCACTATCTGTGTGTCTGTGTCTGCAGTCTGTGGTGTACTGCCATGGAGGACGGATCGGGTTCTATCAGGGTGACATCCGTCTCCTCCCAGACGACATGAAGGCCCTGCGGCCGACCATTTTCCCTGTGGTGCCTCGACTGCTCAACCGCATGTATGACAAGGTGAGATGAACGGATAAAGAGAAGGATTTCAAAGAAACTGCTGTTTGCTTGCTCTGTTGGCGATGAAGCAGTTTCATTTTTTTCAGTTCATTGTGAGTTACTAGAAATAATCAGCTTTAAAAAACAGAAATTGTCTGGGAATCTGACTCCCACACTGACAAGGGTTTGTGATCCAAAAGTCTGATGAAACTGGTTACCACATGCAAGTTCTGTAGCTGTGGTTTAGGGATAATTATGACGTGCGGGTTTTCAAACATGACTAATGCATTTGTCTTGTTTCTTCAGAAATCCACGTTGTGCTATCAAATCAAATCAAAACCTCAGATTGTAAGAGCGTTGTTATGGAAAAATACGTGAGGAGGGATGAGAGTTTTGTTCTTGCACTTGTGGCAGTGTTCCCTGCTTTATTAGTTCATTTTGGGGCAATTTATTTAAAATAATGTAC
>NW_024701594.1:0-952 GCF_008729295.1 Plectropomus leopardus | reverse complement strand
TAAAAGACCATGTTTTTCTTCCGTTGTATTATAGGATCCATTTTCATGATTCTCAAAATTCTGATCGCTTGATTTTTTTTTTTACCAGCATTTACTTGTACGTTTACTTTCAATATTTACGTACATTTAATATCATAAAACTACTTTTGATACTTGCATACAGTAAATATCAGATACTTTTATTCAATTAATATTCTAATTAGTGACATTTAACTTCTAATTAAGTAATTTTCTTGTAAGAAAATATGTATTTTTACTCAAGTATGGCTTTCAGGTACTTCATCCACCACTGAATACAGCTTATATGATTTAGTAAATTATTTTTTGTTCATAACTGTTAAATTGATAGAGACATTTTCAATATTTAAACCATACACTTCAGTTTTTCATTCAGGTTCTTCAAAGCAAAGTGTGAAAGGCTATGCTTTTGCCTATATGTGAAAATGGAGCCTATAATACCACTGAAGAAAAACAAGGTCTATTATTAATTATAAAATTATAAAAGGATTTAAAGAACAAAATCCATTTTTTTCTTCCCTCCTGTTCCTTCACTTGTCTGTCTGTCCCTTCCTTACCTCCCTTTTTTGTAGCAAATACCTGAAATGCTTAGGGGTAATGCAATGGAGTAAAAGTATACACTTTATTTAGGAAATGTAGTGGAGTAAAAGTGAGTCAGAAATATAAAAATAAACTCAAATTGAGTACTACTACTCCCAAAAGTATATGGCCATATACAGTAGATACTCACAAAAAACACTTAAGTACTGTTACATTACAACACTGGCTGCATTTAACTCTTACAGAGAAAAACAGGATATGATATTAGAAATGACAATGTACAAAAGTTTTAGGGCCACATTGAAGAAAAGAGCAGTCAGGGACATAAAAATATAAAAGTCAAAATTATGACTTTTCTGATAAAATTAACTTTTTTCCTCGTAAAACTATGGCT
>NW_024701593.1:0-860 GCF_008729295.1 Plectropomus leopardus | reverse complement strand
TTAAAGATAAATATTATTTTTAATACATTGACTAACTTACACTTGCATAAAATGTTTACTACATTAAAGTAATTTATATGGGATTCATAATAAAATGTTTCAGCTTTTTTATTTAATTTTTTCATTTAAAAATGTACATAAATTATTAACAAAATAATACACTTTTTTTGTTCCATTGTAACTTCTTTTAAAAGGTGATGGAAAATTACGTATACAGCTGTATAGTTTAACACTGATCCTGAGTCAGAGTCAAAACACAGAGCAAACAGAGCTGGAGGCGCGAGCAGCTCTAATATCTGACTCCAGATCAGTGCACGAGGCCACGTTACCACGCTGCAAGCCTCGCGGTATTTACGCTACCCAGAATCCCTCGCTCTTCCTTTCTGCCTGAACCGACATGGTGGGTGCATAGCCGATTCTCCTCAAGAAATACTCTATCTACTATATCTGCTGTCATCTTCTTATGTGTGCTTTTTCTTACATTGCGGGATGTACCTATGACTTTTTTAGAGCCTGTTCGTTTATATAATGCCGATATTGAGCGTCATGGTTGTGCTGTTTTTGGATTAAAACTTGGTAAAGTTGACTCGGTGTAGCCGGTATTAGTAGCACCATGGCTCCCTGTTAGGAGCTAAAGCTAACGGTGGTGAACACGCTGGGTTTTAAGATAATTTAAGTTTAATTAGTCTGCTTTTCCACGTGAGTGTGAAATGTCAGCGTTTATCTCGTAATTCAATTTTAATCTGCGACTAACGGAAGTAAAACGGGACCCATAGGTGGTGGTTTTAGTGTGGCTCTGGGTAGTTAACCCGGTACTGCTAACGTGAGTGGGCCCGTGCGTGTCTTGTGTTTGCGTTAGC
>NW_024701592.1:0-702 GCF_008729295.1 Plectropomus leopardus | reverse complement strand
ACAAATAATATATTCTGTTTTCCTGAAGTTTGTTTCACACTGCTGATATATTACAGCTGATAGATTAGTCTATTGGTATATTGGTATTTATCACCGATAATATTCAATCAGTAAAATTAATTTCACTTTGATTTGTCAAAAAACTAAAATGATTTTTATGTCTCCTTTTTTATGGAACAGTGTCAGACCTCAATGTAGTTCTTGATTATAATGTTTAAATCCACTGCATTAAGGTTAAAGTTTCAGTGCTGCAGAATGAGCAGCTGTCATGTTAGAAATGACTGAGTGAGAAAATAAATAGGCCATATTAACTTGTGCATTCGACCAACATTCTTAAAAGGCAGAGCAAATTCTCTCTGTTGACTGAAAAAGGCAGAGTATTTGAACCCTGAGGTTTTTATGTACTTTGATCATTAGGTCGGCTGGTAGTCTGATCTCTCTTCAGGGAAAGACAAACAAAAAGACGGGGCAGCCACACTCAGCTCAAGGCCCATAGTAACTCCAGCAGTTTCTCCACGCACTATCTTGACCTCAAGGTGTCAAATTATCTTTCAGGCTGGAGCATTTCATGGCTGAACTGACAAAGAACCCAATTAGCAATACCATATTGTGCTTCCTAATGAAGGTGCTTGTAATAGGGAGACCATCACGTCTACTATCTGCCAACTTATTCCAAAAGTGCAGTTGCAGATGTTTGAAAGT
>NW_024701591.1:0-938 GCF_008729295.1 Plectropomus leopardus | reverse complement strand
CCCCTGTCCACGTGTGAGAAGCAGAGATCTCAAACCAACAAAGACGGAGTCACTGTGAATCATAAACTGGAGCAAAACAAACACATTGATATGTTGTTGATGGTGCACGTACTGCTAATGATAAAGCAGAAAAACAGGACATGATAAAGAGCGGCTCATGTGGCACACTGAAACATTTCTAAAACACCTCAGCTACCAGAGCATAGCCTAGTTTGCCAATTATAACAAACTACAAAGATTTAGATACAAAGATTTTTTATTTTTTTTTTTATTAAACGTTCATTCTTGACTTCTTAAACAGAACCTCAAAAAAACAATTTCACCACAAGGTCCATGCAGTAATTTTACTATTGCTTTTATCATATTGCATGTCGCTCTTCAGCAGAGGGAGTGAAAAAGTTATCATGGGAATTTTCTATTTTTGTGTCCAAGTTGGCTTTTAAGATTTAAAGTTTATTCTAAATCTTGGATGCAGAAGTTGGGGAACCAAATCAACAATGAGGTCCATTTAGCAGCTGTTCTGAAACTTCATCATCTTAAAATTTTTAAATAGCAAGAGTCAACATTTCATTCAAGAATTAACTTTTTTTTGTCATGACAGTAGAGCTGTATCACGTTATGCATAAATTATTATTTTTTATTTATTAAGAGACTGTCAAAAATGTATCTCATTTGTTATGTTATTTTTTAGTTATTTTTAAAACTGTAACCTGTGTGTGTTATTGACAGCAGTTATTACTTGACTTATACCTGCAAGTTGTATCAAATAACACAAAATAAAAAGAATAGGTTAAGAAAAAGAAATTACTTTTTAATCTCAAACTTTTACGCCAACATTGCACTTGAAGTTCCTAGAGTGGCTATAATCTTTTTTTTTTTTTTTTAAAGCCAAAAATACTGTAAATCACATTATATATATATATATATGACAGAAGTGG
>NW_024701590.1:0-592 GCF_008729295.1 Plectropomus leopardus | reverse complement strand
CTGCTGCTGTCATCCTGCTTGACAATTAAAAAGATGTCTCTTTCCACTTGAAAGACACGTGCAACTTTTCTCCAATTTTTTTTTTTTAGATTATCTTAAAGTCTAGTGATTGGCCTAAACACACAAAGAATAGTTAAACAATAAAGAAAACACTTTGAGCTCTGAACAGATACAGGTGTTTGTGAACAATGTATCATGTTTCTTAGGGCCCAACCCAAACATGCAAGGCACAATTTTGTAAAAAAAAAAAAATAAATAAAAAAATTACAGGGAGTGAATTTTTGGAACACACTGATCTGGGCTAAAAAGTTTAATTTAGATTGAAGTAGTCTAATTTTGAACACCCTATGTTTACAATGTCATGTGTTTACACATTTCTTTGAGAAAAAGAAAACATTTGCCAATTATTATATTTTCATAAAGTACTGAGATATGGAATATGGCTGTTTCTGAGTGTTCATTTCAGTGGCACCTATTAATGTGATTATCAGAGGCTACATGTGGCCTAAAGGTTTATGTAGGCTGAGATTGGTTTATTTTGCAAAAACCAAACAAAACCAAATCCCAAAGTCAATAAAAACAATTTGAGAAT
>NW_024701589.1:0-628 GCF_008729295.1 Plectropomus leopardus | reverse complement strand
TTATTATTATTATTAGTAGTAGTAGTATTAGAAGCAGTAGTAGTAGTTAAAAATTTCAAAATCAATTTCAACTTTATTGAGCATATCCATTGCATGGGGTATGCATGTTTTAGTTTTTATTTATAAAAGTTGTTGGAAATATTTCCTAAAATAAAATAATGTAACATGCAAATTCAAGTGCACAACAAATAAAAAAAACTATAGGAAACAAAAAGAAAAAGCAGGTGCTAAACAGGTGGAGTATATTTAAAATGTTCTAATAACAATTATAATAGTTTTGCCAATTTGTGATTTTTGAGTTTTACTTAACTATCTCACCATAGTCTGCTTATATTCTGAATCTGAAGTCTAAATCAGGTTTACATAGATATTGCCCTGGTATTTTGTTACCTAAAAATAAACATGGTAAAAGAAAATAAAAACTACTCATTGCAAAGTCAGGAAACAGAAATATAGAGTATAAAAAAAATCTGGCAGTGCGGAAAAATGTGGAAAAAGCACTGTTAATCGTACCTGCAGTGCATCAGTTTTATCAAAAATAAAAAAAAGCAAAGGCTCCTGCATAAGATCTCTGCAGAGCTACCGTTGCCAGGAAGTGACGTTGCCTAGTTACAAGGGACCATGTCAC
>NW_024701588.1:0-849 GCF_008729295.1 Plectropomus leopardus | reverse complement strand
TTTATACTTTACAAACACTACTATGACATCTAGTGGGGAAATGCTGTTTGTGCAAACTTTACTATCCAAGTTTCTACCATGCCTAACCCTGTCCGAAATCTGCTCTAAATTAACTAATGTTCAACTTCACTGAGTTTTCTTTGGCTTTTACATACTAATTAATGTTTCTTTAAACACCTTTCTTACTGAGCCTTTACGCTCTAAATTACAATGAGGTCAACAGCAGCTTACGCACCAACATTACAGGCAACAAATAGGATGAAATAGTCAAAGGTCAAAGGCTTGTGTCCCTAAGGGACTGGAAGATCAGAGTCCACCAGTCACCTGTTTTATATTCACACAATACCAGATAGCCCTGTTTAAATTCTACTATGGTTAATATATTGCTTACTGATTCGAGATTCTCTATTTTATTATCTTATTTATTTTAGTTTTTATTTTAGTGGCCTAGCCTCAATAAATTTCAATACTTTTCAGAAAATATAAGGTCTGCCAACAACAATACTGAATAGTACCAGCAAGTAGAGAAATGTAATATAGGCCAGGCCACAGAAAATATATGGCCTGATTAAATTAATAACAATAAATAACTTGCCATCATAGTAAAACCCATAGGTTTAAATGTGTGATACCTTTATTCTTTTTGTGGAGATTTGTGGAGAAAAATTTCCATTTCTGGTTTTCATTAACATGGAGATTTTTACTGTTACTGTTCAAAACCCGGCTTTTGACACATTTAAGCTTTAAACATGAAACAACGATTTCCCTTTTTTTCTCTGACCACATTGGTCCAGGTCTAGATGCAAATATCTTTCAATTAGGCTTGCCAAACCTGGATGGGATGAAAAT
>NW_024701587.1:0-989 GCF_008729295.1 Plectropomus leopardus | reverse complement strand
CAGACCAACAGGAAATGCAGTATGAGTCAGAACCAGATGTAATGTCATCACACAGAAGCTGCTACAGTCCTGTTCTCAAATGTTGCTACACATTCCCTATCAATGCATGGAAATGATACGTCTTCCTCAAAAAAGGAACTATTTACAGAAAGATGGCAAAATAGTGTTGGCACAATTATTGTCATCTGCAGATCTCTACACAGTAAATTCATTAGAAATGATTTAGAATAAGTGTTTTTATATCTTTTTATGAAGTTAATTTGTTGACTTCGGAAACAGGAACATACCTCAATCACACCTCTAAAGTCCTGCCTACCTACCTGGTCAGCCCATCCTTCTCTGTTTGTCTCAGATTTCTCAACCCACCCTCCCTTTCTCTTAACCAACTCTCCCTTTCTCTTAACCATTCTCCCTACCCACATCCCTTCGTATTTCCCTCCCTTCTCCCCATTCCTTCTTGTTCAATCTGGTGCACAACTCTCCCATGTTTCATTCTTGGTACACCTGGGGGCCTGTAATCAGCTCGGGTGGAAACACGTCTGAGACGGAACCCAAATACTGAGTCTCTCTCTGCCCGGTCATCAGTGCATCCTCCCAGACCAGCCTAACAGAAGACATCCCCCTCCCACCTTCACCTCGCCTTCCCCCCTTACATCCTTTCACCAGTCCTTAACACCCAATACCTCCTGAATTACACTGCAGTTTTTCTCAATTGCTTGAACACATCCATCCACTCAGAGGTTTCAGTTCACACAGAGACTTATACTGGAATTCTCCAGGCAAAACGACAAAACTTACAAAACTTTAAAAACATGCAACAAAAGCAAATATTTTCCATTAATAGAACTTGTAGTCAAATGAGGATATTCCTTCAATCATTACTTCACAATGGACTACAAAATACAGAATCAATCAACAGCTATCAATATCAATAATTTGTGCTTCATGCCTGTGTTACTTGTTGATACTGTAAATAGCCATAGTATCCT
>NW_024701586.1:0-603 GCF_008729295.1 Plectropomus leopardus | reverse complement strand
CAACAATCATTAAAATAAAACGCAGATACAGATACTCGACCCCTAAAGAAGAGACAAGACAAACGATCAAAATATGAGAATTAATTGAATCAGAATCCGGGTTTGATTTATGTTCTGTAATAAACTTCTGGTAAAAAAAATTAAAAGTTAAATAGTAAACATACCACTTGACCTTCCTCAGCGCCTCTGACTGTGGCGCTCAATCTTTCACTCCTGTAAACGGTGAGATTTCAGTCGAGCGAACAGACGAAACTGCAGCAGAGCAAAGCACGCCGTCTGGATAAGAACCAGCTGACGGTGTCTGAGGTTTACCTATAACCCCGCCGTGAAGAGCCACAGCAGGGCCTCAAACAGCCTCACGTCTCTCTCGCAGACACTTCAGGGAAGAACAGAGCCACGGCAGGCTGAGCCTCATCGGAAAGGTCTGCACATGTTCTCACGAGCAGCGTTTAAAGAACCGGGATTGGTCCGACCAAAACAGCCGCTTTCAGGCTGCGTTCGCCCTCACATCACAAAAACGACACTTACTTTTCAGCTCAGAGTCGTTCTTGAACACTGGAGGTCAGTCAGGAGGCCTGAGCAGCAGCCGGCCGAGCTTCATCT
>NW_024701585.1:0-463 GCF_008729295.1 Plectropomus leopardus | reverse complement strand
AATGAAATGCGCCAAACAGTCCATAAGGGTTTATTACCAATGTGTTTGTTGATACTGTGTGCACCTGGAACTGAAAACGACATTGCTTTGCTCAGTTGGCCTTGGTTCCGGCCCACATGCAGCTCACTGCAGAACTTTACTCGGACTAATTAAGTGGAAACACCTGAGTGAGCCACCAGACAGCAGCATGGACTGACACCAGCGGCTGCAGAGATGGTAGGAAAACATTTCAAAAGTTTTATGTCATGTGATTTGTTTAGCAGTGGTGCAAAGTGCATGTGCTCACAGTAAAACGTGCAAAGACACAAAAGTAGAAGGTTAAAAATGCGATTGTTCGTGAAAGAGACTGCAAGAAAAGCAGAAAAAGCAAAATTAACAAGTCGAGTTAGAAACTGATAAGAAAAATATCACAGGCAGAACTAAGCAACAAATCGACGAGGTTTAACATTTAACAAGCTATTTT
>NW_024701584.1:0-1828 GCF_008729295.1 Plectropomus leopardus | reverse complement strand
ATCTCAGGGTCAGTGACCTCTGACCTCATTTTCATCATTCATGTTTTCACCATGTTGTCATCATATGTTCATCATGTGTTCATCATGTGTTCATCATGTGTTCATGACGTCACCATCAGACTCTCAGACTGAAATCTTTAACTCTTTTATTGTGAAAGGATCATATTTACAGTTCCGGGTTCTCCGCGTGTCTGCCGGTGCCGTGACGTCACTCCGGTGCCGGTGCCGTTGTCTGGCCCTCCCTGTGGACCACGAGGCCCTTCTGGATCAGGTCTGGGACCTCCACGGCCAGCCAGGGCGCGAGCCCGAGCGCCATGAGGTGCGCGAGGCCGAAGCGCGGCGCGTTGCGCGCCCAGAGCGGCGCGAAGTGCTCGGTGAGGCAGATGCGGCCGCCGCGGTACATCTTGGCGGTCTTCCCGTCCAGCTCCGGGACCGCCACCTCGGGCGCGGTGTCCGGGTACGTCACCGGGATGTCAAACTCCACGCGGAACTCGTAGCGCAGCAGCTCGTGGATGAACCAGCACGTGCCGGTCCAGCGCGTGCCCTCCGTGTTGCTCTCGAGGCGGAACCAGTCGTTGTCCGCCGCCTTGTTCTGCTCCACGAACCGGATGAGTGCGCGGTACTCCTCCTTCAGCCGCTGGGGCCACAGCGCGCGGTCCCGGGGACCCGCATGCACCGTCAGCAGCGGGATCTGCGACACGGTACTGCGCGTGGCCTCGTCCGCCATCCGCCAGGTGCGACACCAAAGAAGAAGAAGAAGAAAAAGGGAGAACGGCTCCGGTGCTGACGGCAAGGGAGGCTCCGGTACCGGACACGGACTGTCTGCACTGACGTGGACTTCCGCTCTGACAGCTTCTAATTTTTCTTCTTCAGGTGTTTTTCGGCGGTCATGGCGCCACCTGCCGGACCGGAAGTGAACAGATCTGTTGACGTCATTCAGTCGGCGTGAGAGTAGGGGAGAGCGGGACTGTTGGAACGCCGTTCAGGACTACGAGGAGTTTTATTTATCGAAGTGACGTTACGGTCCGCTCCTTGTAACCGTGACGACAAACGACACAATGTTCACATGAGCTGTGTTCGAAACCTACCCGTCACGGATATAGTGCACTATATAGTGTGTTCGCCATTTTGTAGTAGTGTTCGAATTCTCAGCGGTTAATTTCATCCACTATATAGTGCACTATAAAATACCCACAACGCACAGCAAATCTGCGTGTACATACGATGTACACTACATTCAACTTCTGTATACCACAACGCAGCCGTGTATTTCTGGGGGAGAAACATGGTGTCCGAAATCTCGTTTGTTATTCCCTATTTAGTGCACTATTTAATTCAGAGTACAGAGATTCAAACAGCCGATGGTGCCTGCAGCTGACGCCGGGACGGTGACATGTTCAAAACATGATAAACTTTATTCATCAACTTCTACTTTTTGTCTCAATAAACACTGTCTGTAGAAAACAAACATTCTTATATATATCTATTACTGTTTTGATATATCTTTAGTTGTCATTTATATATCCATCGGTACTCTTTATGTATCTATCAATCTCTCTGTGTATATATGTACATAATTTATACACACACACACATATATGGTGGTCAGTGTTAGCTGCTTATCTGCTCCTTGTTAGTATTTTTTTACTTCTTTTCTTTTGGTTTGTGGTTTTTCTTCGTGTAACTTTCATGTTTGTCTTTCATTAAGAAAAGTTTCTAAATTCCTTTAGTTTTACCGTCAGTTGTTGACAGAAGTGATTATAATTATTATTAATGTTATTAGTGTGAAGCGGCTGGAATGAAAATCAGCACCTCCAAATCCCAGACC
>NW_024701583.1:0-790 GCF_008729295.1 Plectropomus leopardus | reverse complement strand
TTTTTAAAGAAGTCAAGCCAAATTGGTTTTAAAGGGTTAAGTATCAAAAGTAATTAAGTATTGAAAGTAAAAGTACAAGTAAATAAGCAAGTGGTCAGAATTTTGAGAATTGTAATTTTTTTCTCAATTTATTCATCTACTTGTTTTTCTATTCCCGTAATGAGGCAACTGACCAAACAAAAAAACTGACCTTGGCTTGAGATTCCGCCAGTTACCCAGGGAACCAGTGTTTCCTGTGATGGTGTGAGACATCTGTCAGGTCGTCTTTTTAACACCACAGAGCAGGCTGAGGTTTTCCAAAAGCTTTGTTGACTTTGTCCACACTAAAAAGCGGGGCTGGTATTTTCAGACTGTTTTGAAAAAGCTCAGCTTCGGGTGACAAACACCAGCCAAAAACAAAGAGGAAACAACAGCTTCCCAAATTTAGCTGGTTTAGAACAGACATATTCTTAGAAACAAACGGGGTGTCAAAGGAAGAGAAAAGAAAGAGATGGAGAGACGCTGGAAGTTGGGGGTTAGAGAAGGGAGGTGGCACAGAAAAAAAAAGAAAATGAGCAGTGGGAGATTTTTTCTTAGGCAAAAGAAAGTAGAGAGCAGTATAAAGAGGCAGGTGAGAAAAGGTGGGAAGTGGAGAAAGACGGAGAGAGGAAGAGCGAGGGATACAGACGTACAGTGAGAGAGGTGGCGGTGTCTGTCTCCTTTTGTGTTCCACATGGATTCATCCCTTTCTGCCGGCCTTTCATTCAAACTAGCTCGCTCACTCTGTCATTGTCATCCTCGCGCTCTCTCA
>NW_024701582.1:0-685 GCF_008729295.1 Plectropomus leopardus | reverse complement strand
TTGGTTGCATCACACTGAATCTTTTGTTGACATTGAAATATCTGGCAAAACAAACCTCAACTCAAGTTGCTCTTACCATCTTTAACGGAGCTTTAAACCATATTATACAGTCCTCCTTAAGCAGAAGTAGTAAAGGTCCTAGAAGGATGATGTCATAGGAGCTACTGAGCCACAATATGTCAACAGACCCCTTTGCAAACTCCCTCTGCTAAAGAAACCAATGTCAAACAATTGAAAGCTCTTGAAAACAACTTTAAGTGGATCTTGAGTATGGTCGTGTGTGTTGCTGTTTTTTTGGGCAAGCAGCAAAAAAAACCACAAAAAAAAAAATATATTTTTTTAAATAATTTTGTGTTAAAAAAGCTTTAAATTGTTGGAAAGATACTAAATATTCAAAACATGTTGACTAGCATTAAATATCCAGTCAGAGTTGTAACCTCTTCTCCATAATTGCATTTGGTTACAATTGAATTTTGAAATTGGCAGCAGTTTTCTGATGCATTTACCAACCTAAAACTGTGGCAGCACAATATGATGAAAAAAAACCCCAACAATATTGTTTTCATAATATTAATATTGCAGTAACAATATTACTAATAATAAATAAACGCATATTAAATTGTACTCAGTTCTGCCTTTCTGATGCTCAGTTTTCTGATGAAATACAATAAATTTAATTTTTTTT
>NW_024701581.1:0-603 GCF_008729295.1 Plectropomus leopardus | reverse complement strand
TGTATGTTGTTTATTGAAAATCTGTTATATATGTTCACTTTTTTAATGTGCATATTATTTTACCTTTTATAAAATTTTGAGCATTAAACACTTCATTTCTTGCATTCTGGTGAGTTTTTATGCGTTCATTAACTTCATCCTGCTTCTGTTCTCCTTCGCAGATTTCAGCTATTACTTTTGAGGTTGCATACCACCTCCTACAATAAGTCCTTGCATACACTAATATTGCTGCATCCATAGCCCTTTTTCCACCGGACAAACAACTCACTAACACCCAAAAACATCTGGATTTTGCATTTATTAGGAAAAATTACAATCAGATTTCACTCCCACGACAAATGACTCTGCAGTATTCATGGGTATTCGTCAGGTCCAGCTCCAAACGTCAGCGATGGAAATATGCCAACCGAGCGGACATGTTAATTTTAGCCTCCATGCCAGAATGGTGGAAAAATAGTCAAAATACCATCTGTTTCTGACTATGCAGCACTTGAACATTGTTCAGAGACTGAATAACTAAGAGACATAATGAAGAAGTAACCTCCGTAAAATTCTCACTGGCCTCTGTGATGTCTAATGTGACATAACAGTTAAAAAAAAAAA
>NW_024701580.1:0-620 GCF_008729295.1 Plectropomus leopardus | reverse complement strand
CAGAGTGCCTCACAATAAAAATGTAACAAGAAAGGAAAAAAGACAACAAGATCAGACAATCAAAAGACACTTAAAGATAAACAAAATATAGAAATGAAGGTAAAAAAGTACAGAGACCAATAAGGATAGTAAAAATGAGAGAATTGATATAAAATAATAATTTATAGATTTACATGAATTTATTACTTTATAAGTTTCAGCACCCTCCATAAACCGAGTCAGTCTGACTTAACGAAGTGTTCACTCAGTCGAAAGTTAGAAAACAGATTGCCTTACATAATTAAGGTAGGCACAACAAAGAATGATTAGTATTATTTCTTGTTTTAACAAAATGATAATCTTAACACAGGGCCAAAGTGTTTGTGGAAACTAATTAAATTTTGCAATCAAATCTAATCCCCCTTTAAGCCCTGTGAAATAATCTTTTAAAAACCAATATTCAATCATGCTTCAGTCAACTTATAAGCTCAGTGAAACATTCCATCAAACTATGCATATTATGCGTATGCTTTAAACTGTAATTACACATATATATATCTGTATTCTGCTGGTTGGTTCTCAAATGTGTTAACAAAACAGAAGTTTACAAAAGTCGCTAACACTTAGAAATAACAAGTGAA
>NW_024701579.1:0-945 GCF_008729295.1 Plectropomus leopardus | reverse complement strand
GAATAACCTAAAAAATCAAAAATAATTTTGTTGAAAACATATATTTGCAATGATTTAGAAAAAAAAAGCTAAATCTACTAATTTTTTGCAATTTGCGCCCATTTCTCACCAAATTGCTTACTGAATGCCACACAAGAAACGTGACGTTGATTCAGGTCTCAAAGGGTTAAAGAGCTTTATGTTTATAAAATTCATGTACGAACAACAACAACAAAAAAAGTCTCTGCTCAATGCGTCAGGGATCCCACAATGTGTGCAGGGAGTTTTTAGATCTTGTTTGTAGGAAACAGCCGCCTGCTATTGCTGGAATCAACCTTGATGAGCGCTAAGAAAGAGCCAAAATGGTAAAGGTCTGAGCTGTCAAAGCAAAACGTTGAATGACGCCATAAAACTCTGGAAAGTTGAGGAAAACTGCAGAGTTGGAGATAATTCTCTGTGAGTATGTCACTTCACGTGATGACACACTACACATTATCTTCCTATAAAACAATAATAACCTATATTTCCTTTATTTTTATTTTTTTCTTCTTCTTTCTCTGTTTGTATTTGTAATTTCTAAAAGCCTCTCATGGACAGGTGTTGCAAATGAGCATTTTGCTATAAACAAAGCAGTGCATCTGGGACTTGAGCATGTCTGAATGTTATGGCACCAATGTTACAATGCATCTTTAAGACACAGTTCTGCAAATTAGGCAACTCAGCATTTGATAATAATTGGGGGTTAGTGTGGTGTGTTTGACTCCTACCTGTGGTATCTTCCTGCAGTCCAACATCAAAAGCCAGTTTGTCTGTGGATGAGCGGGAGGTGGACAGACAGCAAAGGTACTACACAGAAAAACACAAATTATTCAATCAATCCATCTGAGCATTCACATCATCTGACAACTACAGTACACGAGCTGTGTAATGTTGACTGTTTGATGGGATTGATTAGTCCTGTCTGAA
>NW_024701578.1:0-626 GCF_008729295.1 Plectropomus leopardus | reverse complement strand
ACTTTTAAAACATCAAAGGGTATGCTTAAGAATTAGAATGACCAATTTATAGTGGGGGCCATGGATTTTCTGCCAGTCACTCAAGGAGGCTCAGGAAAAGATATTTGTACATTCTGGGAGGGTCAAAATTAAAAAGACACAAGCAGCAAAAAAAGAAAAAAAGTCATACTCCAGCTACTCTCTCCTCCAATAAATAAGTCCCTTATCATGAATTAAATAATCATTTTCAAAGCACCAAAAAAAAAAAATCGATAATGGATTGGTGATTGTGGCTATGTTCTATTTAGGTTTATCCTGGTATTGTCCATTCTGGCTCACATGCATGGCTTCCTTCCTTCTCGGGGCCAAAGAACCTTTACAACTCTTCTATAGTGTCTTTGTCTCCGGCTAGCAGGGGAAGGAACAATTAAGCATTTTTCACGAGTGTTTTTTCCAGCTATAATAAGTGTGGAAAAAAAACTTGATGAGGTTATTTAAACCATTGTGTGTAAAATATTTTTACTCAGCTAACAAATCATACATATATCTATTTAAATACATATAATTAATCTATTTACTGTCGTATGATTTGTACACTCGGTTACATATTACATAACATAAAGTTAATAAAAGCCACTGCTGATGGC
>NW_024701577.1:0-356 GCF_008729295.1 Plectropomus leopardus | reverse complement strand
AGAGAACTAAATGCAGCACAAGAAAAACTGTCGGCATTCAGGTTTCAAAGGGCTAAATGCCGCCTTTTGGATTCATTTGAATGTGCTTTTCTCCACATAAAATAAACATTGTACACATACAGTCCTTCCAGTTTTGAAGGAGCAAAATGTAGTGGACAAAGCAAATATCTATTCAGCAGTTGGCTGCAATTTCCTCAATAGATGCTTGACGTCTACAACATAGAGACATCACTAATGTCTTCCCATGTGATGCTTTCGCAAAAGGTTCAGATATGCAGCTCTGAGACTGTGATGCTGCAGCAGAGGATTAAACAACCTAGTTGCATGAGAGAGGGTCTCAGCAAAAGTAGGTCACC
>NW_024701576.1:0-769 GCF_008729295.1 Plectropomus leopardus | reverse complement strand
CGCATCTATATATATATATATATAGATGCGAGGATGTTGAAGTTAAAAAAAAAAGTTCAATAAAATATTAATGAAAAAGAAAAACTACATGCAAAATTTTCATTCTAACTTGTATAAGAATGTGATTGTGCATAACTTTCCATTCAAAAAGTTGTGCACAAATGGCTTCTTCATCCTCTCCCTGAAACGGCCACAAGATGTCCCTCACTGAGAAAAGCTTCAACAGTCCAGCAACAAACTGTGTCCCTGCTGTTTTATGTTCCCCCTTTTGTCTGCACTTTTTGAAAGTGCGCTGTTTTACAGGTTTTGGTGACACTCGTCTTACCCGGTTCATTCGAAGGAGGATGCATGGCCGTCCCTGAGAATAGCCATAGTGGGGGTCCTGCAGCCCCGAACAGTCCCCCAACCAGGACCTCTTAAACTGACACGCTTTCCGCTCGGCCTTCTCCTCCAAGTCGTCCTGCATGAAGTATCTGTCCTGTGCACAGCGAATGTTCTTCCTCTCCTGAGCTCCATCGTTGTACGCTGAAAATGGAGAGCAGGGGGAGAGAGGCAGAGAAGGAGGGAGGGAGGGAGTGAGAGAGGAGGGCATAAATAAACCCTCGCTACAGCAATGCCCTGCCAGACTCAGGCCTCTGATTAAGGAAGCTTGACAAAAGCAGGGTGAGAAAAAAAAAACTGAATTGAATGGCTGCACTCTGCCCACAAAGAGGCTTCCCTTCCCAGCATGCCCTGCAAGAACCAAATGGAAAAAGGGGACAAAGGTAGC
>NW_024701575.1:0-873 GCF_008729295.1 Plectropomus leopardus | reverse complement strand
TTTTTTACAGAAACAAGGGAAAAAAAACTATAAATAATTAAAAAATAAACAAACAATAACCCCTGTAAAAACCTGGTGACTGTCCATCCCTGCACCTCCTGAAAATCAGATTTTAATACATTATTTTAAACTTGTGTGTGTATGGAAATTGATTTAGCTTCACATTAAAACTGCTCCATAGTTTAACTACACGGATAGACGAACAAAAACCTCTCTATTGGTATGCTCCTGCGTTTTGAAATTCACTGTATTCACAATTTTTGAATACTTTCTGGTTGCAGGTTACTTTCAGCCTTAAACATCATTAGTGCTGTTTGAAATATCACGAGATCTGTAGAGCTGAACTTTTATTTGACTTCATGTGTTTGGATAGATGAGGAGAGGTGTTTACCTTTGCGTTTAGTCATGATGGTAATAGAGGGGATATCTGGTCTGTCGGAGAACACCTCGGGGTGGTTTGAGAGAGCGTCCTTCACCACTTCATAGCCATTGAGCACAACCATCAGCTGACTCCCTGCAAAAATGCTGTACACGTTACCGTAAACGTTGGCTTGTTCCGTTAAAATAACCGTGGCGTTTTTGCCAGTGCCGTGTGACTGCAGCCCAAACCTCCTCTGGATGAAAGAGGGGATGAAAAAACCGCCGAAATTACCGACTACCGGCCACGGCTTCGGACCTGGCGGGATGTTAGCAAGGCAGCGTCGTTTCTGATAAGCTTTTATTACATAAAACACGAGCACAAACACGAGCAATGCTACAGTGTTTACATGCACGGAGGCGCTCAGCGGCTCCAGCCAGGAGAGCGAATTCATGGTGTCAGAGTTTAAATACACTTATTTCACTAAGCGGACGATAACTTAACTACCCCATGTT
>NW_024701574.1:0-547 GCF_008729295.1 Plectropomus leopardus | reverse complement strand
TAACAGCTTCTCTTCCCAGAAAATGCCAAAGTACAATGTCTTCTTAGATGTTAAGCAACAAAAGAATGACATAATATTAGGAGATAGCATTACAAAGTTTATGTGTGTGGAGAGTAGAAAAACCGGTTTATGAAGTGTTAATTACTTTACTTACTGAAAAGGAAGGTGTGCAGCAGGCTTTGTCTATGTAAAAAAAAAAAACAAACAAACAAAGGCAAATGAACGTCACTTTGTTTGTCACTGCTTATATAAACCGTTTCATTGCTACTCTGTTGCTGTGGCAACCGCTTTGGTCTTTGTTTACATCCTGTCAGCTGCAATAACAAACATTTGAACAAGAAATACACTTGGACCCATGTTTAATGCTTATGCTGTCATGTTTGAAACGGTCTATTGACTGTTATATTACGATATCAGAATATATTTGAATATATTTGAGTCATCATTGCAAATATACAGTTTGGTCCCATCATCACCTCCACCTTTTGAGTCTTGACGCTCACATATGTAGTGCTGCTATATTTGCTGGTGTTCTTCAATTTGAAGT
>NW_024701573.1:0-1787 GCF_008729295.1 Plectropomus leopardus | reverse complement strand
GGAAGCACGGCTCCGCACCGTGAATAATCCCTCTTTAGCTGTGATAGCAAGCCCACTGTAGCCAGTGCGGACCGACATAGCATAGCCTCTGATAGCCATCCCCTGGCAACCCCGTGCAGCCAGGTGACTGTCCGAGCGAAGTAGTAAGCTGAAGCCCACGGTACACCACCCACCCCCCTTAACGTTTCAAATACTAGTACTCCTCGCTCAGCAACACACCAGCCAAGGACACAACCCTGGTCATTGGTAGCTCTATTTTGCAAAAAGGTGAAGTTAATGACACCAGCGGCCATAGTCAAATGTATCCCTGGGGCCAGAGCGGGTGACATCGAGTCAAATTTGAAGCTGCTGGCTAAGGCTAAATGTAAATACGGTAAGATTGTTATCCACGTCGGCGGCAATGACACCCAGTTACGCCAATCGGAGGTCACTAAAATTAACATAGAGTCGGTGTGTGAATATGCAAAGAAGCTGTCGGACACCGTAATCTTCTTTGGACCCCTCCCCAATGTGACCAGTGATGACAGGTTTAGCCGCATGTCATCACTCAACTGCTGGTTGTTGTGGTGGTGTCCAGCAAATGATGTGGGCTTTGTTAATAATTGGCACTCCTTTTGGGTGAAACCTGGTCTTATCCGGAGGGACGGCATCCATCCCACTTTGGATGGAGCTACTCTACTCTCTAGAAATCTGGCCAAGTTTATTAGAGGCCCAAAAGCCATGACAAACCAGAGTTGGGACCAGGGTTCAGAGTCGCAGTCTTACACGCTTCTCTGAGCTTCCTCTAGCACAGTCACACACCCATAATGTAAATGTCATAAAAATGGTATCTGTCCCCCGACCACTTCATTTGTTTAAAGCTAAAATAAACAAAAGGGGAGTTGTACATGAAAATCTCATAAAAAATAACTCATCTCCTGTCAAACAGCATCATAACAGAAGAATTAAATGTGGACTCTTGATCGTTAGACCGTTATCAACCAAAGCTCATTTAGTCACTGATTTAATATTGGATAACCATATTGATTTATTATGGCTTTTATTATGACCTGGCTTTGTCCTGATGAGTGATTAGCCTGAATGAATCCACTCCTCCTGGTCATATAAATAGTCACGTTACGTGGGACACTGGCCAAGGAGGGGATAGACCCTCTATCTAGTCCTTGCATACGGCATCGATATTGAAGATTTATTAGTCTTTCCTGAGATTCCTGCTTTGTCAGACCATTATTTAATAACTTTCAATTTTTTATTACTCGACTACAAGCCTCTCAGTAAGAGTTACTATTCCAGATGTCTATCTGATTCAGCAGTGGCTAAATTTAAGAAACGGATTCCTTCTGCTTTGACATCATTACCATGTCTTACAGCGACTGACAACACTTCTACTAACTTAAGTCATTCTCAAATTGACTCTCATCGATAATGCTACTGGCTCACTGCGATCAGCTATCGACACTGTTGCACCCTTGAAAAAGAAAATAATGAAACAAAGAAAATTAGCTCCATGGTTTAACCTCCAGATTCGCAAATTGAAACAAACATCGCAAAAATTTGAAAGACACTAGCGTTCAACCAAACTGGAAGAGTCCCGTTTAGTCTGGCTGGACAGTCTTAAAGTGTATAAGAAGGCCCTCCGCCATGCCAGGGCAAACTATTATTCATCATTAATTGAGGAAAACAAAAACAATCCCAGGTTCCTTTTAACACCATAGCCAGGCTGACTCAGAGTCACAGCTCCATAGAGCCTTGTATTCCTTCGGCCCTAAGCAGTGACGACTTTATGA
>NW_024701572.1:0-736 GCF_008729295.1 Plectropomus leopardus | reverse complement strand
GTCCTCATTGTACTGCCTGTCCTGTGCTACCTGTCTGCCTGTCCTCACTGTACTGCCTGTCCTGTGCTACCTGTCTGCCTGTCCTCACTGTGCTGTCGTTACTTACAGCCTGCAGCGGGCAGAGAGAGTTTACAACAATTTGACTAATTTAAACGTTCATGGCAAGCTAAGAAAAGATGTACACGACAGCTTTCTTTTTAGCTTGATCATAAAACGTAGCCGTACGCTGTGGATGTGAATTAGGACGGCAGACCGGAGTTGTCCTTTAAAAAAACAAACAAAAAACGTCAGGTCTCCAGTGCAGCCCCCTCGGTAATACTCCAACACAGTCCTGTCGGTGCCCACACAGCCGCTAATATTATTTTCTTGCCAATGTCAACAAGCCATCCGACCATCATGTCAACCAAAACACCAGTTTCTTTTGTTTATTACCCTTTTCAACTTTTCAACCAGCAGTTACTGTCTGGTAAACTCCGCTATAACCCTTACTCTATTACACAAAAGCAACCTGCTAATATTATATTCACAAAAAGCCTCTCATTAACTTTTTTTTTTTTTACTTCTACAACAGTATAAAAACTGGAAAAAATGTATCTAACCAACCAACTTTACATGGTAACTTTACTCTTACCTTAAAGTTAAGTCCATGCATTCCTCTTTCAGGTAGATGTGGTAGAAGTAACCGTGCATTAAATCAGAAGAGCGCGGTACTTTTCTCGGCCGCGACATAACCTCG
>NW_024701571.1:0-944 GCF_008729295.1 Plectropomus leopardus | reverse complement strand
ATTGCAACTTTGTAAAAACAACAAATCAATGCATGTTTGAGTACATTTCCAACTTATCTTTGTTAAATATTGCTGCTGCAGAAAGTTTGTTAGATTAGCGACCTTCTCTAAAGTTGTTGTACCAAGTGCGCCTCTCTTTTATAAACTGCAGTTGCTGAGTATTTTTGACATTAATATTCTTCAAATCTGTACAACAGGTTTACCCCATAGTTTTACTATTTTGTTAAAAACTCTCAATTTCATAATTATATAACTAGACAGGCTCAGAATCTTCATATTTCTTTGTATACCACTTCCTGTGGTCATTTTTCTATCAAATATCAAGGAGTTATCTTCTGGATGAAAATGTTGATTTACTGGACACTTCTGTGTCATTGTCTCATTTATATCTCTATGAACTGATTATTTGCACTTTTATGTTTTTAACCCTTTACTTATAATGTGAGATTTAGATTTTTTTTAGCACCTAAATGTATTGATGTTTTGATTGCACGTATTTTAATAATCATGTGTTTTCTGGGTGTGGTTTTCATGTAAGCCAAGTTTTAACCACACCCTCACATGTACTATTTATATGTTTTATCCGCCATCATGATCTTTATTGATTTTAGGAAGTATTAATATTTTAAGCCCACCTCCATAGATGGGGAGCCTATCTTGTCTGTGAACCAGTATAAGTACCTTGGTGTTGGACTCCTGGACTGACTGCCTAAACACTAAGACACAACAAAGACTGTATGTGTTAAAGAAACTGATGTCCTTAAATGTCAAGGCAAAAATGCTGCACGTTTTACTCTGCTTTTATTGAAAACATTCTGCATCATCTGCTGGTTTGGAAATGCTGCCGAGGCTTTAAATAGCCAAATATTAGATGTATTTACAGAGACAGAGTCATGAATAAGGCAAACCTGCTCCCATCTGGACCTCGCTATTGCTCCCTTAAA
>NW_024701570.1:0-695 GCF_008729295.1 Plectropomus leopardus | reverse complement strand
GTCTGAGCGAAGCACAAAAAACTGATGACGATCCGCTTTGAAACCTGGATTGACATCAGTTTTTGTGCTGCATTCAGACTCAGACAAGTATTAAAACCTTTTGACCCTGAGCAAATCTGCTTAATTGCTTTTGAAAACATGGACAAGTATGTTGAAGAATTATCATGTTTAAGAACCTTTCTCAGCTATTTTTTAGTTATTTGTTTATTTCACAAATATCTTAAATCTTAGTTTTAGCTGCTCACTGTCTTATTCCCTTCCTTTCTTATTCACCTTATTTAAATCAAATTAGTTTAACATTTGGTATTGATTTTTAAACTGTATTTATTTATAGGTTGGTTTGTAAAAGTGTGAGTAATCAAGGCATCATTATGGCCTTTATGCAAAATTCATCCAAAGAAAATAAGGTTAAGGGGGAACTCAATTTTCAGTCTTACACAATTTATTAAAAAAAATAACAAAAATAATGTTAAGATATTTCATTACATTATTTGCATCATGGCAACTACAAGCCTATTATGGCATGTCCATTGAATGTTTTTGAGTAATTACTCTTTAAAAATCCAAGAGCTAACAGTTAAAAATTTAAGGTGTTTGTGTGTTCGTCTAAAATGTGAAACTTGTTCTTGCCTCTCAGCAAATCACAGGTTTTTTTTTTCTTAGACGTGTGGGTCAAAATTTATGTTATTTAAAGA
>NW_024701569.1:0-544 GCF_008729295.1 Plectropomus leopardus | reverse complement strand
ACAACACATACCTGCTTTCACATAACCAACGACTCCCCCGGATGCAATCAGGGCTGCGTATCCATATCCCACCCAGTCCACAGACATGTTGGACACCTGCAGGAGACACAGCCTGTGAGTGAGCCAACAACCTCAGTGTCAGCAGTAACTTTTCAGTGCAGAAGACTGGCTGCTGCTAACCTAATATTACTTACATATGCTAAAATACCAAAAGGACTGTCTATGCTCTGTAACACAGAGCTGTTATAGAAAAGCAGCTGCGGCAGCACAACATTCAGAAACATTGTGGCGTCTGACATATTTTTTCCCGCTGTCACACAACAGCGTTTGTCTGTTTTTGATTAAAACTCGTTACTTTGTGGCCCCACTACAGATTATGTGTGTGTCTGGCGTATTAGATAAGGCTAACTGCTGCACAGAGCCTTAGCTCGCGCAACAGCAACACAAACTAGCATCGTTGTTATTATTAGGACACACATGCAGGGCTCACACAAAAGCTTTCTAAATATAAAAAACATTGTTTATACGCCAATTAGAGCTTTAG
>NW_024701568.1:0-915 GCF_008729295.1 Plectropomus leopardus | reverse complement strand
TTATAGTGAGGTTTTCTCTGAAGACTTTAGAGCACAATTGTGAGAAAAGGCGTAGAACTTTTATAGCTCCTGTATCTTTGCCTCTAAGTAAAATAAAACCAACTCACCAAATTGGCAATCTACAATAGAGCTAAAGCTGGAAACTAAACCATATTTTAAGTATTTTGTATATATTTTTATATTTACTTTATTTAGCTTTTCATTGTGATAATTAGGCAAGTTAGCTCATACAAAGCTGCTCGTTAAGCCAGCAAGAACAAATTACAAGTTTTCAGATTTTACAGGTGTTTTTTTCTTTTCTTTTTAAGTCATTCGAACACATGATCACAGTTGTGATCTCTAACTTGAGGTTGACTTGAAGACAGGGTGTCATGTGAATGGTAACTTAAAAGGCTGTACTTAATGACAGATGTGAGTGGTGTAATATTGTTCAGGATATATGGCTATATCATTTATGTATTGAGGGTTGGACTCTCTGGGTTTTAAATTAAGGGATCTTCCAGTGAATGCCCACCACAGTGACTACCACTAATGTCAGGCTACACATAAGCCAGGCTCTAGTTAAGTAGAATCAAATAGATATCTGCTCTTTGTTTTTATCGTGTCAAGATGTCCGCTCTGACGTCAGTCACACAGTTTTTATTTTCAAAAACGAACCGGAAAAGAAGTCATCCTGAGAATATGTATCACCCCTCTCCACTTCTTGTACATATAATTTCAAACAGCATAGTGCTGCTACACAATGTATGAAAAATACAAAATACTCTCTGGCATGCTGTTTTAGTAGTGTAGTACTATAAAAAAAAATATATTAAGGTAAGATTTAAGGTTAGAATCTTCTGATAAGTGTTGAAACTATATTTTTCATGTTTCACCAAACGATCTGTGTAGACTTTAGATTTTAAGGTCACAATT
>NW_024701567.1:0-477 GCF_008729295.1 Plectropomus leopardus | reverse complement strand
ATCACTACAGTTGGGTTGATTTCCAGTTTTGCCAGTCTGGTCTGGAGTATGATCTTTAACTAGTTTGATTTCAAGCAAACGAGCATTAGTCATGATGACACGCTGGTGAATTCAATTCAGCAACCTGTGAGCGGGGCGTCACAGCACTAAAGCCAACTGCCTTTGCATTAGTAATACGGGGTGTGAAAGTATGATTCACATGATATCATGCTTCTTTATGAATGGACTCATGGAGCCACTTGTGTCTGAGCAGCTATAAGCCGACGACAGCAACATGAAAGAGATCTCATGTCAGCAGAGGTGGGAGAGTGGTGCCCACTGTGTTTGTTTTATGCCAAATTCATGTGTTTCATGTGTTGATGAGACAAGACATGGCAGAGTCACTCTCTAACTAAATGTGTGCCTATACGTCAAAATTTTGGATGTAAAGCCAATGAAAAAGGTGTCCAAAGTGGCCCTGAGTGACATGGTGTGCTG
>NW_024701566.1:0-950 GCF_008729295.1 Plectropomus leopardus | reverse complement strand
CTGCATGACTAATCTGTCAACCCCTAATAAAATTATATCCAAAAAAATGACCATTTAGGGGCAGCCTCAAGCTCAGTGAGTAGAGTGTGTGCCCCATGAAGGCTGAGTCCTTAGCAGCGGCCCGGGTTCGATTCTGGCTTGTGGCCCTGTCACTCCCTGACCATGCACAATAATGAAGGCATGAAAACCCACCCCCCCCCCCCAAAACAAACCATATAAAGTTGTACGTCCGCCCCCGAGCCAAAACACAAAGTAAAACAGAATAAAACAAAACAAAACAAACAAACAAAAAATAAAAACACATGTCCCACAACAAAGAGGGAGGCTGGAAGGGTTACTGTAGAAACACTACACACACATACAGACGCACACATAACGAACAGTCCCTAATTTTTTTTTTCTTTTCCTATATTGTCACTCATCTCATAACCCCTTACATTACGTGATTATTCTTGCAGGGACACATTATGCCTGCCTGTCTTTTGAAAGGTGATGTTGTGAGGTAGACTGAGTCCAGCCTTCCAGCCTTGGAGGCCCAGCTGACTCATAGATCTGCGGATGTGATGTACCAATCACTTATCAGATGCAGGAGTCTACGCGTTTACAGTGAAGAAGTCAAAACACCAGCAACTTTACCAGTCTTCACGCTGAAACAGTGGTCTGTCGGGATTGTTAAACGAATTGAAGTTTACTTCTAAATCATTTCTCACGTGTTTGAGTTCCGCTATTAACCCAAAGTAAACATTACCCGTTGTTAAGGGGGCCGAAGAGGGTCTCTGCTCAAAGATCCTCGCCTCCTCCTCCTCCTCCTCCTCTTTGACGGCCACAGAGGAAACTGGATCCACTTTCCTCCGTCTGTTGGTGAGTTTGGACCTGAGTGAAGCTGCAGGTGCACAGCCAGCATTTTGATTACCACTTCGAGTGATAACAGATCTGCTCTGTACGAAATA
>NW_024701565.1:0-861 GCF_008729295.1 Plectropomus leopardus | reverse complement strand
AAGTTTATTGATATTTCTTGACTGTTTGCAGTACTTGCTTATATCTTTAATTTCCTTTACTCTGCATTGCTATGCAACAAACACCTCTGCAAATCCCTTGTATGTAAAAACCTACTTGCTACTTGGCAATAAACGTTACTCTGATTCTTATCTTGCTGCCAAAAAAACTGGCACCACTACACACCAATAAACTACTGTCTCAACGTTAAGGGAAGGAATCACCAGAGGCTGAATGATATTAAAATCACAATACAATATTATTGTGATTTTAAACATTTTGCGGTATACTGAGTTTTGCCTTAAAATACATGCTGATATATTGTGATGCTGATGACAGAGATCTGACCGTAGCTTTAGTCTGCGATGATGTACAGCAGCGTTGATTGTGACAGTACCTGGAAACAGCATGTATTTTCTCCATATGCCAAATTCAGTTTAAAAAAAAGGCATCATATAGAAAACAGTAATTAATAGTTTTTATGCTTTGATGGCTATGGGATCAAAAACGCAGTTTGAATGGGTTTCAGTGGAGACTTTTTTGCATTTCATAGAATGAATATAAGAATTTTATTTGCACAGTGTATTTGAGACTTATTGTAGGACCTGAACTGGAAATTCCAACATTGGATAAAAAAACTCAGTCTTGCTGAAATGTATGCCATATGCAATAAAACAGCCAAATTATCAAAAAAAAAAAAGAAGAAAAAGAGCATATAATGGCCCAAACAGTCCCTAAGGGTTAAAGCTCTCATAAGTACAAGGGTGAATGAATCGGTTGTTACTTGACATTGTCCATCGAGATTGTTGATCTCAGTGGGACTCTTGTTAAACATGGGTTAAATAAAAAGAAAACAACAACTA
>NW_024701564.1:0-730 GCF_008729295.1 Plectropomus leopardus | reverse complement strand
TCAAATCATAAACTAAATTTTAAAAACTTCAGTCAAGGACACAAATGGGTTAATTATCACAATGAAAATAAAAATTAGCTGGAATTCTTGTTTTGCTATAACAGTGAAAAAAGGGCTTGTTTTTTGTGTAATAAGAATATATCATATCATAAAAGTATCTTACTATTGGGAGACAAATATCTCATCATATCAAGAGAGATGTTTCTGTTATAACAAGGAACAGATCTGATTTTTTTTCTCATGGTGGCAGTATTACGCTGCTGTGGAGTCCCACTAACGAGCCTCTCGTCCTTTCCGTAGTGAACGAAAAAAAAATTTACAAGACAACCTTCCAAGGCCTGCTGGCTCTTTCACGTGGGTTAAACATTTAGTAATGTTTAGCAAGGATACCTCAGTATGAGTTTGGAACAAGAAGCCTTTGACATTTGCTGCCTCGGAAAACTGTAGTCTCTAGTAGCATTCATGCTTTATTACTGACTCTCATTACTGAAGACTGCAAACAGGCAGCAGAGAGACATGTGACAAAGATCACAGTGCAAGAGTTCAGGAGTCGTAACAAGTCGAGTGAAGTTGAGTTACTGCCGTCACAGAGAAGTAGTCAAAAGTTGAAGAAAAAAAGGTATATTTTTCTGCCACTGATCTATTCAAAACTCCAAGCAACTGATCATAACTACTGATAACTATTTCCTTCTCAAGATGTATGCTTTTAAAATTGGTTGCTACATGCTGT
>NW_024701562.1:0-7559 GCF_008729295.1 Plectropomus leopardus | reverse complement strand
AAAAAGCAAGGCTATAGTATGGCACAAATTTCAAAATATGACACATCCCTAAAACAGCTGAAAAAAATTTTCTGCAACTGTATACTGGACTTCCTCACATGAAGACCCCAGAGAGTTAGGATTGGCAGTCTCACCTCCTCTACATTAGTGCTGAACACCGGAGCCCCCCAGGGCTGTGTGCTCAGCCCCCTTCTGTTCACACTGTACTCCCATGACTGCACTCCCAGACATCAGGAGATCTCTACTGTGAAGTATGCAGACGACAGCATCATCAATGGTCGTATTACAAACAACGATGAGAGTTCATACCGGGAGGAAATCACCAATAACATTGCTTCTGTTATAATCTGTTTGCATAAATTCATCATGTGAATTTAAAGAATCAGGCCTGCAAATATGTGTACACATAGATACACTGAGTCATCCCACCAGTCACTGTTGTTGCTGTCAACTAATTTTATGACCACACTGAACAAAGTTGAGTTATTGCAAATACACATCAATACTAGACATGTTATAGATGATGATCTCTGTCCTATCTTAATGTTAATATACTTTAATAGCCTTTTGTTTCAGAGTTTCGGCGGTGCCATCCTCCTCTTGTGGTGCAACCAGAGGAAAAACTACACTGGTCATGTGACAATTTACCCTAAACATGTGATTTTGACCATGTGTCATTGAGACCCTTTATGATTTCCGTATTTGCTGTAAATGCATTGATAAATCACTCAGTAACATGTTTTCAGCCTCATAACTGAAAACATTTTTTCCGGGATTAAATGGGTTAAACAGATCGGAATCAAACTCTATTCAAACGTGAAGCGAAGGACAGAGCGTGGGGAGAAAATGACGAAATGGTAAACACAACATCATACGTTGGTGTATATTAGAGATACGTTATGTCAACAGCTTAAGAAAATATATTTGTTGTTAAGTTAAATAACTTGGACCGTTATCCACAGAAGATTACCGTAACAATTATATTACACACAACAAAATTCTATGACTTTTCTAAAACTTTCAAGGACTTCAGTAAGGCAATGACTTCCCCAGGCCTGGAAAACCAGATTGTGGAATTCCATGACTTTTTAAGGTATTCCATGACCTTGGGAAATCTGTAATTAATGCATCAGACACGTGTTTTTCATTTCTGTTCATGTCTCTGTCACAGTACTGAAAACCGCACAGAAGTTTATTTGTAAAATGTACAGAGAAATAAGCTGTCTAGAAAAATGCAGACAAACATTTGACAGTACAATGGAAAGGCAAAGTCAGTAAAAGCCATCAAGACCAATTCTTCCTACTACAGAGTTATCAAATAGTGCTCACAGACAAACCCCACTGCACTCATGCACTCAGATTGTGTTTGATTTTGATACTAAACACCAGCAGGTAAAGTTTCACTGTGATAAAACAGCAATGTGCGATCACTCAGTGCCAAATCCTAATTTACACATCTTGTATATTTCACAACAATCAGGATTTTTTGCATCTTTCAACTTACTGCAGAAAAGGAAATGACCCACTGATATCAGGGACTTTGTGTTCTTGGCTGAGCTCTTGGTTTTGCTCTTTTTCTAACTGTCCTGGAAACTGGCCTTTCTCTTCTCCACAAAGGCTGTCATGCCTTCTTTACGATCATTCTGCAAAGAACACAGACACACTAATGACTGGACTGTTAAATCAGGGTCACACAACCCCGTCACTTGCTCTCAGCTGGGCTTTCTACTCACTGTAGCAAAGGTAGAGTGGAATAAGCGCTTTTCCAAACGATTACCCTCAGCCAAAGTCAGTTCAAAAGCTGTAATCACAAGGAGGAACAAGTCAGAAACTTATTTCATTTCTTTAGTTTAATGATATTCCAAGTTTTTTTTTTTTAAGAATTAGTAGAACAAACTTTACACACCTGCATTAACAGCCTCTTTAGCCATAGCAGAGACCAGTTTGGAGTTGGCAGCAATTTTCTCTCCACATTTTACAGCTTCAGACACCAACTGATCCACCGGATAAATTTTACTAACCAAACCTGGGAAATGAAGAAAACTACTGAACCAAGTATGATAAATATATGAAGACTGATCCGTTTATTAGGTACACTGGTACACTAATTTCAGAGCTGCATACCTCATCTTCAGTCAAGTGCATGTCTGCAATCTAAAAAAAGTTTAGTGTCTCTGTTACCCAAACCTCTTACTTGAGTAAAAGTACATGTACAACAATTTAAAAAACTCCATTACAAGTGAAAAGACCTTTATTCACAATCCTAAAAGTACAGTAGTATTATCAGCAAAACTTACTAAATATATTAAAATTACTTTTTGTGAAAAATGTCTCCAGTGACTGACATTAATATATATTACATATATACATAAATGGATTGTTATTGATGTTGATGTGTTCAGGAACTGTTGTAGGTGGTTAAACTACTTTATACAGAGAGTCAGGTTGTTTAGTCCAGTGACTCCCAACATTGTGGTCGGCCCCCTCCAGTGAATCACAAGAGAAATATAATGAGTAATGAGATGGTTGTTGGATCAGGAAAGGAGAAACAACAAAGTTCTGCTTGCCAATTTTTTTTTCAACTTTTCTTAAATCTTAGCTGTTTTGTGAAGTATTGAATCATTTTACTTATTTGGACCGTGAATATATCATTTAAATTAAACCATCTGAGAAGTTTACAGGGGAAATGTCTTTTTGGTGGAACTGGTAACCCATAGATAACTAAAATCTGACAAGGGGCCCCAAGGAGACAGAAGGTAAATTTCATCTGTAACAATGCATTGTATCTTATAGGATTGTCATATACTGCTAGTGTAGTTTAAGTATAAAGCCACATTAAATGGAAATACTCAATTGAAGTAAAAGTGCCTCAAAATTATACTTCAGTGCAGTACTTGTGAAAACGTACTGTTTAGAGCTGATCTCTTCAGGTCAGTTGGTTGATATGTCTGTATTCTGATATGATGTTGATATGTCCAACCAAATTCTCAGATAATCGCTAGTGTTACTTTCATAAGGCTGTTTTTCCAACAAAGCGTTTTTATCCCCAAATAAAAAATGCCAGGTGCTCTGTTTGTGTGACAGGCAGTATTCATTTCTCTGCCATTGTTGTCGCTATTCAGCACTTGTACATGAAATGTTAACATGTGACCAGTGGTCTTTGTGGTATTTGTCCCGCCCCACCTTCACTGTGATTAGACAGCTGGGTATTAACTTATGTGCAGTACTCAGTGCAGGATAGATACTCAGCGCCTCGTCACACTGTTGCCATTTGTAGCATGGTGTTCCATTACAAAGAAAAAAAAGATCAACAAAAAAAACAGCTTACAAAAAAAAAAACCACTTTGATGGACAAGCACAGCTGCCGTTCAGCGTAATGTAGCCAATTAAACATGTTGCAGATTATTTTGTTTTCACGACTTACTGATTCAAGAGTAAGTAGAGTTATTATTTTGTGTGGTTGAGTAAACCCCCGTACTTTCCAACAACACTGCTGTTACCTGATTGCTTGGCGTCTTGCGCATTTATTCTGTCTCCTGTAAGAACCATTTCCATCGCCAGGGATTTGCCAACCGCACGGGTCAGCCGCTGGGTGCCACCCGCCCCTGCAGGTACACAGACATCATGAGTAGCTGCTCAAATAGCAGGAATCTGGTAACCTTAGTAAAGAGAAGTCAAGTCTGACGAGTGGGAAAGTTGATACTAATGATGAGTCTTTACCAGGAATGGTCCCCAACAGGATCTCAGGTTGGCCAAACTGCGCCTTTTCTCCGGCGTAGATGATGTCACACATCATGGCCAGCTCACAGCCTCCACCCAGCTGAAACGACAGAACGGACAGTGTGAAACAAAGAAACTATTGTACATTGACTAGTCTCACTCTTCATTCTTTCACAACCCATGTATATTTTTTGTGCATCTTGAACTGATCCAATACTGGATATACAGTTTTAAAAGCTACACGACATGGCCAAAAGTGTGCGGACATTCATCTTTGTTGGTCTGAAGCCAGATTTCTGAGTGATGAAGGTGATCCTATGTAGCCAAAAGTTAAAGGGAAATGGTTCAAACATATCTGGGCATAATGCAGATAAATAGTTCTTTAAATGTAGGTGTAACTGGAGACCCAGACTTGAAATGAGACTCTTAGCTGACTTAGTTCATAGGCAGAGTTTACCTTCAAATAAAAAAAGCCTGATTTTAATTATTCTGATTTATTTTTGGAACATCTGGTGTTTTTTTTCTTCTTGCTCCTTTCTATATTTATTTTCTTGCTTTGAAAGGTTTAATGCAGTGTCTGCATGTTGTTTTTTTATCTGTTAAATAATCTGCTACCTCTACTCATTTAAAAAGTAAACGATGTAACTAAAATGTTAAAAGACCCTCACAGCAAATCCATTGACAGCTGCAATCACAGGCTTCTTCACTGTGGACACTCTGTTCCAGTGAGCCAGGAAGTTTCCACCATAACACTCCTGGAAAGTTCGATTCTGCATTTCTTTAATGTCCGCTCCCGCTGAAAAACACAAAAGCTGAGTCACATAATTGTGAACATTTTATTGTTTGATTTCAGCCCTTCACAGGTGAGAAAATGCAAAAACAAGTGCAAGAAACACGCTCACCAGCAAAGGCTCTGTCACTCCCAGTGATGACGATAGCGCCGACGTCGCTGTCAACTTCAAAGTTATCCAGGGCCTGTCCCACCTCCCTCATCAGCCCGTCACACAAAGCGTTCAGAGCCTTGGGTCGGTTTAACTGGATGAAGCCCACATTGTTCTTTTCACCTCGCTTTTCAACCAAAATGTACTCATACTGACCACCTGCATGAATAAAGCACCAATACTGACGGTCAGATGAGACTTCAATGCATTCACAATCACTGGTTTCTGCAGAGTGAAGAGTAAAATTATGAACTTTTTTAGACCTTATTAAAAACACACAGACTGCATTTTAATGACAGTTTCACTGTCGTACCGGTATGGTGGAAAACCAGAAGGGACACTATGGCCTAGAATTGCTTATTGTTGTATCCTTTTTACTTCAGTTATTCCCAGTAGAGCTGCAATGATAAGCTGATCAGCTGATATAATCATTGCAGCCTTAATTCCCAGCAGTATATAACAATTATGCCTAATGATACAAGCAATTACATTAACCAACCTGGACCCAGATAAAGTGCAGTAAATCGAAGGATAGATTATTTTTTAAAAGGTTATTGTTTGGTTAAGTTTATTCAGGTCCCAAACCAACACTTGACCATTATGAGACTATAAGATGATGAGACTATTGTAGCTAGCAGTATTGCAAGTGTCACTATGGATTTATAGCTGTATAACATCTTGTGACAGCCCGCAGTCGGAATAATATAAAACATATTATAATTGACATTACTACCTATAATAGAGATAAAGATAAAACATGTCATACTTTTGTACATTGAAGCCTTTTAAATACATTTTAAGGCATTTTGTGAGGAAAACAAATTCAATACTTTTCTATATATACGCTGAGATTTGCTTGTCAGTGTTGTGTCGACTTGTTAACTGGGAGTGGCGTAGACTTTTAACCAGGTGACGGGTCACCAAAGTGGTCCGAGTGCTTGTTAATTATTCAGGAAATGGTGAAGGATCAACTCTGACGGCCTTGGCCTTACAGAGACCTTGGAGGCCCCTGATATGTCTTAAGGAGTCGTGGTTGGTTCTTGCACAAAGGAGTTAAGTATGTTAGACCATAAAGAGGAAATCCACCCCAAAAATATAACCTACTCATTCAACTAGTCACCACTATAACCCTACCTGTACCTCACTGCATGAACATCATGTATAAGTAAATATCCTATACGACCTACAGCTTCCTCTGCTACGTTTGCACTTATTATATTCTCCTACTTTTCTAACTCTTGTTGTCCAGTTTATTGCACAATATGATTGTACATTGTTTTGTTTGCACCTCATGTGTGGTCTGAATTTTTGCCTTTAAGGCTGGATGATAAGGAGAAAATATCACAATGTAATACCTCAAAAACCTTGATATTGATATTACAACAATATTGTTGGGTTGACTATAAGTGCTTTGGCAAAATATTTACACAATGATTTTTTGATAAATAATCATCAATAATGTTTACATGAGTTCAGAAAATTGCATTACTTTACTGTAAAGCAATCTTTAGAACCAGGAAAAGACAACTCTTGCAATAATACAAAAATCTAAGAGTAGTCTCGAATCACGATATCGATATAATATCAGCATATTGCCAAACAACTTGCTTTTTATACTTTTATGACGTATGTAAAGTTGTCCTTTGTATTGTGCTTTATGTTTGTACCTTATTTTGTTTGCACTTTAAGAGTAGTCTGAATGTTGTGCCAGTCGTTCTTTCTGTTTTAGGACAAGGGCAAACATTATTTTAAACCTCTATGTACTGTTCTGCAATATATCCAGATGGATGACAATAAAGTCTCTCTTATCCAGCAACTTTAGTATTTGTTACTTAACTGAAATCATCACTGCAGTTTGCTAGTGGCATTTTCAATTATATATTAACTTTTGACATCAACTTGTCTTTGTTGTACTTCTGTGTTTTAATGTGTGCATTTCTTATCTAATTTTTGGTGATGCAATTTCGGATTTTTCGTTAATACTATACAACTAGGGCCTGTATTATATCCGGATAAACCCGGTGAGATGCATCATATTGTTTTCGAAGGGTCCCAAAACAACTATTACAAAACATACAAGACATGACATGACATGTTTAAATATTGACATATATTGACAATGAAAACACAAATAACCCAAAGAACAACAAACTAACTACAAAAAAAGAAAAGAAAGGTAAAGAGAAAGAAAAGTAGACTACACAGTCATAACAGCAATGTGGAGATTGTCTTGACTGAACAAGGCCCATTGAGAACATTTCTGTTGCTCTTGTACTACTTTTGTATATATTTTTATTCGTATGTAAAAACAACTAAACTAAACATAACTAAACTAAGATCCATCTCTATTCAGAGACAGGAATATTATGAAGGAGATAGAATAATATTTTTATACTATAATTTAGTTCTAAGTTGTCTGCCTTTCTCATCTTAGGACTGAATAAATAAGTGTTTTCATTTTATTTTGTTTTTTATCTAAAAAAATAAATGATTAAAAAACTAAAACAATTTACTGTTTTGGGGATAGTTTTCATTTTATTTTTGGGGGATAATTTGTATGCTATCTATAAATAAATCATACAATAAACACGTTCAGATTGACAATAATACCTGTTGTAGAAATAGCCAGTGTGAATTCCATTTTAGGGTGGAATATCCCCTCACGGTAAAGTCCTCATGCCAACAACGTGTTTAAAAAGTGATTTTCCATTACAATCGGTCAAAGGTTTAAAAGGGTCAAATAACACTGAACACAGATAAATGAAAAACACAGTCAGCTGGCAGTCTGCTGCACATGTGTCGCACATACAGTAACGCAGGTTTTTGACATTGTGGCAGCAGGGCCACTCTGAACCTGCAGCTTCAACAAACTGACCCTGGACCTGTTTTACACATACA
>NW_024701561.1:0-10967 GCF_008729295.1 Plectropomus leopardus | reverse complement strand
ACCTTTATTTAACCAGGAATAGTCCCATTAAGATTCAAAATATATTTTTCAGTGCGAGTCCTGGCCAAGGACGCAGGATAACAAATTTCACTTAAAGGAACATTTTTTGCAAATTTTTGCTATAGTTTTTATTATTATGTTGTTGTGTTATTTTGTCCAAGAATGTGTTCAAGTGTTGACCATTAGTTTTATAAACTTGCAGGGAATTTCTCTAAATTTACTTAAAAGTATAAGTGATAGCCTAATTGATAGAGAACATAATATAAGCACTAAAATTATTGGAGATTTTGGTAATAAATATATGCTAATTTTTTGTGTTTTTACGTTCTGTAGGGTTTATGGTTGGGCATCAGATGTGTGATGTATGATTGTCTGCTGCAGGTGCAACATGATCATGCCATTTTTAGTCTATTAATTTATTTCTAACAATATATAAAACAAATATTTAAGTGCAGATTCATGATTTTTACAGTTAAATTAATTTCCAAGATGAAGCCTTTAGATTTAACCCCAAAATGCTGAACCATATGGTGTTCAAAAAAACAGATTTATTAGCAAACTTGTGAAAGAAAAAACAGATTCTGTCATTTCCCAAACTGTTTTTTCCTGACTGTGCAGTGTGCTTCCTCTCAGGTTGTCGGTCTGTGTGGTTGTATTTCTTTTTAATTATTTTACACATTGTTGTTGTTTTTCTTTTAGGGAGATAGTGCTCTCTAGTGTCTCTTATTTAACAGGGGCCAGCCACAAATTCACTACACAAGAAGACAACATTTGTCCATAATTGATTTCTCACCCTTTTTGTATTTTAGATCTTCGGACATGTTCATAAATGACTTTTTTTCCTACTCTGTCCAATGTCAGGAAATGCTATTTTCTCTGCAAGAGAGGACTCAAAGAAAGCAAAGGCTCCCAATTCAGTGTACATAAGATTGACTTCTTTTTGGTGTGGTTTATATATTTAATCAGATCAATCAGGTGAAGACGATGGCTGTAAATTAATTCTTTCTCATTTTATGTCAGGTTTTCATGTGTGAAGAAGCATTGTACATCCCTGTTATTGAGGGCTGATGTCAAGGAGAGGTTAAAATCATTTAAAAATGATAAATCACTCTTTTTTTTGGGAATATATTTGTGAATAAATGTTGAATGAAGTGGTGTTCTTGGCTGCAAAACTTTGCACGACATCCTCAGTGCTACAGTGTGTTAATTTTAAGATGGTATGTAATTTGTACAGATTATAGGGCACTAGTTTCGCCTGGCATGTAAAGATGAAAATTTAAAAGAAAAACAAATTCTGCCTTGTTTGAGATGAATTTTGCAGCAGCGTTTTGTGGATTTAGTTTAATTTTGGTTTCCACAGGAAAGGGGGAAGTGTTTCTGTAAAATTGTTAACTTTCTGCTGTTTGCTTTCCTCTCTGTAAACCCTAATGCTGTGCTTTTACAGTCCAACGTGTATCAATCTCCATTGTACCCCTGGTTTTACTCTTTGTGTTTATTTTTTAAAGAACTGTATCACAAATATAGAAATCTGGAGCAAGTGGAATCATTCACCCACACGCCCTGCCAACAGGTTTTTTTTTCACACAGAGGAGACACAGCCGGACACTATTTTTCTGTCTGGAAAATTAAATGCCACAGGCTGCTCTTCAGAGCCCAGTCTCCCGTGTACATGCATCCCGTTTATTTTGGGGAGTCAGAGGGTCTAAAATGTTGGCAGGAGTGTTGTTTTGTTCCTGTGAGACATCTCTGTGTGCCAAACGGTGTGTAATAAGGAAGTTGACTCTACTTTTCTTCCCCTCCCGCAGTGAAGAGAAAGTGAAAATCTTGTTCTTCTAGTTTTTGAAGTGTGGCGTGTGTAGACCCGGAAACCTGATATCCCTTTTAAACATTAGTGGTCTATGGTGGTATGTTGTGTTGTGATAATGCAAATGCTATAATTTGTCCTATTTTTGTCACTTTTCCCCCTTAAAGCACCTTATTGATTAGGATATTTTCTTGATAACAGGTGGCAGTGGGAAAGAATATGATTACTGATGATGTAACTTGAGTGCTGTGTTTGTTTTCTGACATAGGTCTCTCTAGTCTGTGCTTACTTTGATGCAGCGTTTGCATTTAGCTGGTAACTATGCTATTTTCGGTGGCTCAGTGGTCTGTTAAAAGTGTGGTTGTTCCGCCCAGCAGGAGTCTTGCCTCAGACTGGCCTAAAATGGGCAGAAATGGTGCTGAACAAAAGCTGCTTGTCGCTCGTACAAAAGTACTTGAAGCGTTGCAGCCGGGACCAAGCTGCATTGCTATTGCCTGTGCCTCTCAACAGGAAAGGTATAGCAAACTTTAAGAAAAAAACTACAACAAACAATTAACTGTTTACTGTAGTCCATAAAGAGTTTAACCCTGTAGAGTTTATTATTTTTAAAGTCACAGCTGCTGTTGAGCAGATTGTAGCTCCCTACACCACATAGCATCACTACTTCACACATTCACAGGGTTCCCACACGTTTTCATGGACAAAATTTAAAAATTTCATGACTTCTCAAGGAACCATTATCATTTTTGTTTTTGCCTAGTGTTTTTCAAACATGAGGCTCAAACATATTATCAGCTATCTGGCACACATGAAGGGAGAGACAGGAGAAAAGAGCCACGTTACATCGACGGCTTCAGAAAATATATTTTTCACAGGAAAGATTACTGAAACAACTTAATTATACAAAACAAAATCTCATCATTTTTTTCCAAAACTTTCAATAATTTTTAACCCGCTTAGTAAATTGGTTTGATGTCTTTTGACAACAGGAAAATTAGGCATTGGGCAACTTGGATAGAAATGTCCTGCAAATTGCAAGAATTTTTCAAAACTTTCATCTATTTTTACTTATTCCATGACTTTGTCAGGCCTGGAAAATGTGATTGTAAAATTCCATGACTTTTCCAGGTTTTTCATGACTGTGGGAACCCTGCATTTACATAATTAATTACATGACACGTATTATTCCACTATGATCCTAGCTAGTGAGATTCAGAACAGTAGGCATTTTGTGTTTGTCAGTGTGATAAATATGTTAATGTTCATTTAACGTGTCGAAAGTCTGACCGTGTTTCTGTCTCCTCGCCATCAGAGAAACAACATGTTCCCGAAGGGCACCAAACGCAAGTTCTCAGACTCCGGGGAGGAGCCGGTCTCCAGTGGTGACCAGGTCCCGGTGGCTCCATCAGTGGCGGCTCGGACGCTGACGTCCTCGTACAGCCTTCAGCGACAGTCGCTGCTCGACATGTCGCTGATTAAGCTGCAGCTCTGCCACATGCTGGTGGAGCCGAATCTGTGCCGCTCGGTGCTCATCGCCAACACGGTGCGGCAGATCCAGGAGGAGATGACCCAGGACGGCACCTGGCAAATAATGACCCAGGCCCTGGCAGCCGCCCAGTGTCCCGCGGACCGCCTGGTGGCCACCGAGGTGCTGTGCCGGCAGACGGACGCGGCAGCTCAGGCCGGGCAGAGCCCGAAGCCCTTCTCAGTGGTCGGCCTGGAGGAAGGCTACCACGCAGAGGAGGTGGTGATGGAGGGAGACGTGGAGACAGAGGTCACCATGTCCACTTTGTCGCCCGTCTCCCCCCAGCTGCCCTCATCTTCTTACCTAGCTGGTCCCTTTGGCATGGGACCCTGCTGGGAAGAGGAGGAGGAAGACGGTGAGTGCGAGGAGGACGAAGAGGAGGACAGCGAGGAGTGTGTGTCGGAGGGTGAGGAGGGAGATCGGGACCACCTGAGCGCAGACTCCAGGACAGGGGAGCAGGTTTTTGGGACTTTTGAGATCAAGCACCCTGCGCCGCCCCCTGACCCTGCGCTTGAGGAACTGTTTTCAGACGTGGACCCGTCCTACTATGACCTCGACACGGTGCTGACGGGCATGCAGAGCGCCCCAAAGATGGGGCCGTACGATCTGCTGGAGAGCCTTTCCTCCCACGGGCCGACGGCCCTCAGCTCCAGCTCGAGCTGCAGGTCAGACCTGAACGAACTGGACCACATCATGGAGATCATAGTGGGATCCTGAAACTCCGAACATTCCTCCGGCCTGTGCTGATCCCTCAGACTCTTTCCAGACTATGCACAGTTCACATGTGCATGTTCTGTATGTGGTGTTGTTACACACGGAGATTGTTGGAGGTTTTGGGACAAGGTGGGAAATTAACAGCAAGCCAAGTAGATTTTGGGATATGCTGTTGGAGACGTAGTTAGTCTGCTCCAACGGCCACTTAGGCAAGTCGGCAGCTGCTGTTGGGACCTTCGTCTTTTATTCAAAATATATTATTGATGGTTAACCCTTTGAAACCTGGATCAACGTCACTTTTCTTGTCCTGCATTCAGACGCCTTTCACAAAAAAATTAAACCTCCGAACCCTTAACAAATTGTTACAATGTCCTTAAAATCACGGGAAAGGCAATGAGCAACTTGGCAAGAAATGTTCTACAGGAAATCAGTAGATTCATAAAAATTATTTTTTTAAAAGCTTGGGAAAAATGTCCAGAAAACTGTATTGTGTTGCAGACTTATTTTTATTTTGGGGGGTTATTTTGCCTTTCCTGCCTCTCTATTTACTTTTTTGTTATTTTCACATTTTTCATGTGGTCATTTTCAGCTTTGATGTTTTTGTTTTTTGTGGTCATTTTCAACTTATGTCCTTTTTTTTACTTTCCCTTTTTTGGTAATTCTTTTTGTACTTTTTTACTAATTTCTTACACATTTGGGAGTCATTTCTTCCTACGGTGCCCATTGCCTTTTCCTATGTTTTTGAAAAAAAAAAAAAACAAACAAATTTGCCCAGGTTTAAAAGGGTTAAAGTAATGCTGGTGAAATTAATGAATTTTGGGATTCACAAGCCACCCTGGCTTTTGGGCAAAGCGGTTACTTTCCTACTTTGTTGATGAAATCCAAAACTTTACAATATCCGTGAGAGGGCAAAGATAATTACCTATACCATGATGCATTCTTATTTACGTACTTTTCCATGTTTACGTCTGTCATACATTCTGTCATACTAGCTCCTTCTGGTCGTATTCTCTGCCATTTTGTCCATTTCTATTTATTGCAACATGGACTGAGGAACAATTCATCACACTACATGCATCAGAACAAATTGTAAATCCAAATCTATGAATCAATGCATATTTTCCTAAAGATTTGAGCAATTATGAATGGAATATATGTATATGTACGTATGTGTATATAGAAATATATTTTTTGCATTATACAGCTGGGGGATTTTGCAAGTATCATTTGATATTATTATTTTTTTTCCCCTCCCACGCAGTTTTTAAGATTTTAATGTAGCCAGACTCGAGACAGTGTCTTCCCATGGTTTGGTATAACAAGTCGACTGTAAACGGTGTCCGGACCGGCATCGTCACACTTTAAAGGCGCTGTTCTTTCATTTTTCTCAAAAGCTTTACGCAGGGCAGGGAAATTACTGCCGGCCACAAACCAAATGCTGGTTAATATTTGACTGTTTCTGATAAGTTTACAGTATCCAGTGGACAAATGTAAGTTTCCTGCCCTGCTCTACATACAGATCTAATAACAATAATAACAGCTTTTTCCTGAAGCATTTGGAGAAACCCCGGGGTGATAACTGCATCAAGAAGCCATATTTCTTTCTCTCGTTTGTTATTACGACAAATGAAGAGTTCTGTGTGTTAACCCAATCTAATTTATTGTTGTTTTATTTATTGTATTTATTATATCTAGGTACAGACATGCCATATTGACGAAATCAACCACGAGGCCCGATGAAATTATATTTATCCAAATTTTGCCCTCCGTTTTGAATGCAGTACCTATTTATTCCTCACATTTTTTATTATTATTATTATTAGTAGTAGTAATAATAATAACCGGGTTACTATTCAAATCACTATGCAGCTCTGTCATACGTGTTTCAAAATGATTGTATACGACTCAAATGTCCTTTAATTACTTTTATGCAAACAGTTGCCTTTCTCCTAAAGATGTGGAAAAATCAAATGCATTTTTCAAAAAAAAAAATTGTTCCTTATCATCGTGATGAAGAGATTTAACTCAGGCAAACAAAATGTATTGACAAAAAATACAGTATTACGACACGCTTAATACCTTACCGCAACACTCCTGAAGGATGTCACTCTGGTCTGAATGGGAGCTAGAACTTCAAAGACTAATTACCGTTGTAAAATGTATGCATTTTTTTATATTAAGGAAAAAAACATTGTAGCATCTTTGTAAATATTTTTTATAATAAAAGGTGCAACTATTAATTGTGTGGTGTGAGTTGATCGCTTATTTTAGTATCAGGCATTAACGGTTTGCTTTTCTATATTGGTTTATTATTTCTTCATAATTAACTGCTTTTATCACAGACTTGTTTTCACTGTTGCCTAAGGCTGGTAATATGCAGTGTATTATTCTTAACATTGCCCACGAAAAGATCCAAAACCAAAAATGTGTATTTGTCTTGACACATTCAGCCCCAAGCCCATTCATTTATACTGAAGACAAATATTAAAAATAGGTCACAAACTTTACTGAGGCTCTTTTTAAAAGTTAATTCCCTGAGAACAACCGGCTACTGTATTTTTGGGCAAATGTTTAATGGGAGGAAATACTGCAGTTATTTTGGGACTGTTTTCAGCTGCAGATTTACCTCAGAGCTCATGTTTATCAAACTGAAGGAACATGACAACTTGTGCAACCGTGTGGCTCAATAATGGGATTTTAATACATTTTTGTACAGAAGAGCTTTTCTTTCTACTAAGAAAAAGTATTTTAATAAGTATTTTTGCAACCTAGAAAGAGGACCATCTAAACAAAAAATAAATAAATAAATAGATAAATAAATAAATGTTCTAAAATTCCATCTCGGTTAGAATATTGTCAGCGCATCACCAGCAATTTCTTTTTTTGAACACTACGTTTCCCTCATGACAGTACAACAATATTGCCAATGGCCATGGACGGGTGGTGGACAGCAATGTCTGATGGGAAAATATTGCTGTTAGATTGCTCTGTTAAAAGCCAGACTCCACTGAGAAAAACAGTGAATTGACGTGGCTGAACACAGGAGCTGCTGGTCTATTGCTGCATCCATCAGTTTGTTTTTGGCTCGTTTCACGCAGCACGCCTCAGCGGCGCCGAATGCATTGAGGTTTTTTTTTTCAGTGACCATGTTAACAAGTCAGAGCATCCACACTGCCCACCCGAGCAGCGCTCAACACGTGCTTCTCAGCTGCGTCTCAGCTGCGTCTCAGCTGTGTGTCAGCTGTGGCACATCTAGAGTAACGGTGGATCGCAGATCTTTAACGCAGCTGTACGCATGCGTCAGCAGAAATAGACAGTAAAAATGGTGTTCTGATGATTATACTGACTCTATGCCACCTTTTACTGCAGTTTAAAAGTCTCTGCCACAGAGATGAAGAAAAACAAAGATTTGTTTTACTCAAACTTCCCTGCTTCAGTTTCAAAATAAAACCCCACTGACAAGTCTCTGTGGACAGAATCCCATTAGTTGTTGATATAAGGCATTTTATTCTGAAATATTTGCAGGATGTTGTTGTCGGCAACGCAGGAGCTCACACGACTTCATAGATGAGTGGAATTTTGCTTTTGCTTATGAGCGTGGAAATACAGAACTCACAGCAGGCAGCGACGCAGCAGCGATGTTGCGACAACGCTGCACGAGTGAACACCACAAGCATGAAACACGCTGCAGATCGGCGCACTGCTAACGCGTGCTGTGCAAATCGGGCTTTAGTTTGGATTCACCAAAGTCACACAATAACACAAACAAACTGATCCCTCCCTTTTCAGTGGACCATCATGGGGCCTTTTTTGGTTAAAAAATATTTACAAAAGAGAAGAGAGACTGTATTCTGCCATAATTTATGCAAATGATGTTTGCAACTTAAAAATATTTTTTTAGGTCAAGACAGCTGCAGTTTGTTGTAAAACTGTTGGAGAATAAGGCTGGAAAAATACAAAAATTAAAAAGACTGCACAAGTCAAGTAAGTGACGTCACACCTCTCTCTCTCGCTGAGGCTGTGATGGTTGTGTGTTTTTCGTAACAGGATGTACACACATGAGTAACTGGTCTTACTTGTTCTGCAGGTTCCTCACTGAAAAAAGACCTGAAGTTTCTGGATAAAACTCATCAGGTGAGAACAAAGTGAAATGTGCCAAGATAACAGCCATGTTTATTTTCTTTATGTAAATCATGAGACAGGAGATTCTTACTGAGCGGTTTCACACAAAACTAAATAATACCACGACAAACCTACAACAAAGTATGACTTTCTTGACTTGTAAAATTGTATTTTAAATTGACAAACATTATATGTGTAACTCATGACACATTTCAAACAGGATTTAAAAGTTATTTGTCTCACGTCACTCACTATAGCGTACATATTTTTAAAAATAAAATCCTTTTGGGGACAATAAAAGAGGAGGCATCTTGTCTCTCTATAACTACAAATAAAACTATATGGAACTGAATTACAGCAAGCAGGCAGTTGTATGCTCAGAAATTTTACAAAACTCTACTTGTACCAATGCAACACCAAAATGTCTGCACCACCAAAACACTAAACAGACAAAACATACCTACATCTGTATTCAGAGTAATTTAACAAAATCATACTTGAAATCAGAAATGATTTGATCCAATGATGACACCGAGCATTCAAAGCTGAAGCTGAGATAAAATCTTGCAAAATTTGTCCTCCGAGCTTCAAAAATCAGGTAAACCTTAAAGGCTTTAAAAGGTAACTTAAGTATTTTTCAACCTGGACCGCATTTTCTAATGTTTTTGTGTCTAAGTTACTTGTGGGTTTAGTGATGGCAGCTTTGGACTGTTTCTGCTTAAACAAAACAAATCTTACTCTTTAACGAAAAGGTCTATCTCTGTAAAGAGTTTTTCCATAAAGATGTCAGACAATCTGAGTCTGATCGTGGCAGAAACTAACACTTTAGTGGAAGTAAACAGTACGGACATGCCCCCAGCGGTTACATTTCAGCTCATTTTGCATCTGCTGGCTGCAGCCCTGTCGCTCAGTGCTGGATCAGTTTAAAAACTGTAGTTCCCATTAGTCACCAAGACACAAAAACATGCAAAGATAGGGTTAAGTTTGAAATATAATATGGTTTCCCTTTAAGGAACTTCATCTTTTTTCAAAACGTCAGAGCTGACAACGCGTTTGAGGAGCTGGAAAATCTGAAATCGCCTGCACTTTGGCAGCAACAGGGCAAACTTGACATTGTCCGACCTCTTTACCTAAGTAGGTAACGACGGCCCGCATGAACTCACATTTGGCCAAATTCAGAATGAGGGAAGTGGGACACAAACGAGCAAAACTTTCACACGGTCTGTCATGTGAACGGTCCATGTTGATGTATAGGCCATAATGTCATCAAGTTAGACCTCGCAGCTGCTTATATTATATTGCAAAAAAGTATATTACATTTCAGCCCATTTTGCATCTGCTGGCTGCAGCCCTCTCACTCAGTACGGGATCAGTTTAATAACTGTTGTTCCCATTAGTCACTCAGACGCAAAAACATGGGAAAATAGGGTCATGTTTGGAAAAAAAACCCAAACAAACCATTTACCCTTTAAGTGCCTTGCTGGAGTGCATTTTTGTGAGTAAATTCTTCTTTGCAGTCACGTCAAAATGAAAGTGAATTAGATGGGACTCCGTTTGGCTGCAGAGGGACCTTTGTCCTCACATGCTCTCACATGATGATGTGAGATTCTGCATCAGATAAGCAGAGAGTTTCACTGGATTCAACAGAACAGGACTTCTGTCTGTCTGCAGCTCAGGACGTGCACACTAGTAACCTGTTCACAGGATTTTCCTCTGTTGATATTGAATGCTACTTTTTAGTCTACAGAAAAGACACTTTCACATTCTTAAACATGCAAAAACTCCTGTCTGAAACTGTCAAGAGGCGTTTGTTCGTAAAAAAATTCTTGCTTACTCTGCATGTTGGCCTGCCGCCTAGTCTTCGTTTGCCCATAGTTAAAGATTAATGGCCTCTTGGTGACTCAGCAAAAAGGCAGCCCGGGGAAAAAACGAGTCATCAGAGAAAGAGAGTATTGTGTCTTTAAAAAAGCAGCAACAGAGAAAAAACTGTAAATGTGATGCAGGAAATGTCATGCAGTGTTTCAGAAATGCACTTCTGGAAGTGATTACTCTAGCCTCCAGTATCATATTTAACACTGAGCTTCTTACACATGTGCTGTCAGAGGGCTGCAACACCTTTAAAAATGTGACGGGGGTTCATATTAACCCTCTGAAACCTGGATCCACATCAGCTTTCTTGTGCTGCATTCAGACGCCTTTTACGAGCTACATGACCTTTTGAAAGTGGTTTGATTTCTTTCACAAACATGAGGAAAAAGGCATTGACCAACTTGGCAAGAAATGTCCCAACAGTTCCAAGAAATTTTACTTAAAAAGTCGTTTTTAAAAAGAGGGGAGGATTATTAAAATAATAATAATTAAAAAATGGGAAAAATGTCCAGAAAATCATTTTTTTAAAATAATTATAAAAAATTTATATTTAAAATTGCGTTACAGAAAAAAACCCTTTAAAATATATGATTTCTTCCCCCCAGCACTTTCTCTAGGTCATTTTCTTGTTTGTTTTTTTGCTAGTTTAGTAAATTCTCGCCTTTCCATTTTTTAACGTCGAACCAAATTTGTGAGAAATAGTTGTCTTGACTTCAGATCTCAAGTTTGCAAGAAAGCTCCTGAAGACCTGTTAGCATTTATAATTTAACCCTTTGAAACCTGGATTGACATCACTTTTCTTGTGCTACGTTCAGAGGTGTTTCACATGCATTTAAACCCTTGAAACCTGAGCAAATTGGTGCTATTTCATTAAAAACATGAGAAAAATGCAATGACCAACTTGGTGAGAAATGTTCTACAAATTGCAAGACA
>NW_024701560.1:0-687 GCF_008729295.1 Plectropomus leopardus | reverse complement strand
GGCTAATAATCTGCTATTGATCATTACTTGTACAATTTTAGTTTCCTCTTGCTGATTAAAGTCTGCGATGATCTCTGCTAGGTGAGGAAATGGACTCTTTCCTTCTTTTGTCTGTGCTGGGTGGTTAATTGGAAGGCTGAGAGCGCCTCAGTATCTCTTGGTCACACAAAGGGAGGAACAAAGGAAAGGCCTTTTACCTTTTCATTGGCAGCAGGTCCTGTAAAATCCAAGAGTTTAACCTATCCCTCAGGCTGCACTCTCCCATTTCAAAGGATGTGCTTAGCGAACATTTCGCTTGTATAAGGAAAATCGTGCTATAAATGCACAATGGCAATGTAGATAAAGAAGTAGAAAAACAAAGTGGTGTGATAGCATGCAACATGGGAGGAAATGGATGAAAACGAGAATTTCCTTACATATTGTGGGTGGTTGATAAATAAAATCTCTGATCATATAGTATGTAATTTTCAAAGAGCACAGAGCAATTCTGTTTACTTCAAAACATATTTGGCAAAACCATCTAGCAATCCACTGTCAATACATTTGGTGGAGAGGGTTGCAAGTATTTCCAAGCACACGAATGTTATGTGACTATGATGACTAAAAAAGTGAAATTAGAATGGACTTATTATGCTCATTTTTTGGTTCATACTTGTATTTTGGGTTTCTATTAGTATATTTTTACAT
>NW_024701559.1:0-679 GCF_008729295.1 Plectropomus leopardus | reverse complement strand
GGTTTAGATAATTGACAGTAGCAACCGTGAAATTGATTAGCTGGACAGAACACGCTTGATTCTGAAATCAAAACCACCAGCACCACCACAACAACAACAACAACAACAACACAGCTTTGCAGGAAGGGAACAAAACCCAGGTGAGTTTTTAAGAGTCTTATGTTTTCTGCACGACGGGGAGCAGCGGAGAGCGGTGCTGTGTTTCATGTGTTACAGTGAATTTGGAAACATGTAGCCATGTTGATGCTTTACCTTTTCATTTCACTGCCCACACACATACGAATATGGTAGGGAACAGTTCTTTATTTGTCAGAGGAGGGCGTGGCTGGGGTGTGACGTAGGTGTTTTTTGTCACTTCCTAAAAGGTTGAAACATTATTCCTTGGGTCTTGAATGCAAGAGCCTCCAGCAAAAGACAACTTGGTTGTTCACTCTTGCCATGCATGCTAGATAGTTCATGGAAACTTTATACATTTGGCCATTTTTTTAGAGACATGTAAAATAAAGTGATTTTGTTGAAATATCACTATTTTTAACTTAAGATTTGTTTGTGTGTGTGTTTCTTTATCTTTATTCTGGCGGAGGCATTCATCGAACATGAAGGACTGTTGGAAATGTGAAAATCCACAATTTCTGTTTTTACATTTTCTGGCTATATTATGAATGGTGTAATAAACCCA
>NW_024701558.1:0-441 GCF_008729295.1 Plectropomus leopardus | reverse complement strand
GGGAAAAACTGTTGACTGGTATTATCATAATCAAGAGCACAAACAGCCGCATAAAAGACCATTGATAAAGGTATACCATGCAGGATTTTCCCAAAAAATGTAAAGACTTAAACAAATATAATCCCATGTTGTGTGAGAAGTGAATTTGCACCCATCTGTATCCACAAGTGTCTTAAAAAGAGGTGTGGTCGGCCTCATAGTTGGCATATTGCTATTATGAGGCAGGAAAAAGCAATTGTGCCATCGACAAACACAATCCTGGTCTAAACTTAGAATGGCGCAGTGTTTCCCTGCTGTTTAAAGTGTGGCTCATTTACATAGTAATATCCTCCTATATAAACATATTCACAGCACGTGTGCACTCTGCTTGTTACACACACAGTAACACATGGACGGGTTGGGGTTGGGTGAAATAATCACAAATGAGGAAAATAAAAACAT
>NW_024701557.1:0-573 GCF_008729295.1 Plectropomus leopardus | reverse complement strand
GTTGCTGACCAGGTTTACCAAGATATGGCCAATCACAATACTGCGGCTGTTGCTGCTGTTGAAGAAGTAGAGCCACCGACTGGACCAGATCCAACAACACTTTTTGAGGCAGCAAGAGCCAAGTTCTTTCAGGAGGGACAGAAGGTCTGTTAACACATTTGTAAAAATGTATTATTTTCTTTTTTATTTTTGTGTTGTGCGTTTGTCATGTATGTTTTCTGACATTTTGAATTAAAGGTTCTGGCAGAGCAGCAGGCAGGGAGGAAGGCAGCGGCTACAGAGAATGAGCGGGACCGCAGCCCAATTAGAGGAAATCGAGCCCCCCTTCTCCCCGACCCTGTTCCAGGTTCCTTCGCTCAGATACGGCCTAAACGTCGGGCCCTACTGCCAACACCACCTGGAGGACCTGAAGAGCCTCCAGCTGCTACCACTACTCCTGAAGGGTCAGATCCCGTCGCTAGGTACACATAACATTTTGATATGATGAAGGCAAAAGACAAATAAACATGTTAATTCTGCTTTTGCTTCCACATATGATAACAAAATAGTTAAAGTAGAACTAGGGCTGTAACC
>NW_024701556.1:0-520 GCF_008729295.1 Plectropomus leopardus | reverse complement strand
GGCCTTTGACTCAGCGCAAAATAACTTTGTAAGACTGATTGAATATTTTAAGTTCAAAGGCGTCTCTTGCCTGGTCTTAGAGCTGTTGAAGGGGACCCTTTGGGGTAAGGTTTATCAGAAGGCCATACATTTTAAGGAAATCCGCCCTGTGACCCATCAGCTATTTCAAGCACTGGAAACCCTGAAAGCTGTTGGCATTGTTCACGCAGATTTGAAACCTGACAATGTAATGTTTGTCAACCAGAAAGATCAGCCCTTCAAGGTGAAGCTGATTGATTTTGGTCTAGCTTGTCCAACACGAGCATTGCACCTTTTCTCGCGCATTCAGCCTTACGGATTCAAGGCTCCGGAGGTCTTATTGGGCCTCCCCTTATCCGAAGCTTCTGATATGTGGGGAGTAGGGTGCATCATGGCATGCCTTTACTTTGGTATTCCTATCTTTCCATGTAATGGTTCATATTATATGTTGAGAAAGATGGTGCGTATCCTGGGTCAACCAGAGGACCATCTATTAAATGCT
>NW_024701555.1:0-468 GCF_008729295.1 Plectropomus leopardus | reverse complement strand
ATCTTGAACCATGTCCGGTCGACAAAGCAACAAACTGCCGAACAATCTGCCACAACTGCAGAATCTTATTAAACGAGATCCACAGTCCTACGTGGAGGAGGTAAGTGTTAGCCAAGAATGCTAAAGTTGCTAGCTGTGTCAGTATACTGAAGTAAAGAACAAATGCTGGTTTGTGCACAGTTTCTGCAGCAGTATCGACACTACCAGTCCAATGTACAGATTTTCAAACTGCAGCCTGACAAACCGAACAAGGAGCTGGCGGATCTGGTCATGTTTCTCGCTCAGGTACAGTAACTACTGTATGTGTTTAACTTGTTTGAGTCTCATCTGCATTGATGGTTGAGTATTTCAGATCTTGCAGTTAAGTTTAAGTACAAATAACACAATGCAAAAATACTACACTACAAATAAAAGTCCTGCATTCAAATTCTTACCCAAGTTATTATCAGTAAAATGTTAAAGCATCTG
>NW_024701554.1:0-643 GCF_008729295.1 Plectropomus leopardus | reverse complement strand
ATAATTCTGTAAAAATAATTAATTTTAAATAAATAATTGATAATTATGAATATAGTTCACTGGACATTTTTTCTTAGCTTTAAAAAATTAGTCTTCTTTTTTTGTGTGTCTCTCTTGTTTAATAATACTGACTTCTCTGGTGCTCATGGAGTCAGTAAAATTAATGGAATGATTGAATTAATCTTACCAAGCTAGCATTGTGAGTAGTAAGTCCATATTGACGAAAGTTTGAACATAATATACTGGTATTTGTATGTGCGATTTAAACAGCTGACTAACATTATCTCCAGCCAACAACCTGGTTTTAGACATCCAAAGAACTTCTATAAAAATGAGCTGCATGGCAACCAGACTGGGCCTCTAATTGAGATAGGCCTTTATTTGTCAAAATTTGTTGCCACACCTGGCTGGTAAAAAGGACAGGGCGTTTAGTTGGAACTAGGCTTTTATTTGAAGTAAGCTGAAAACTGAATTTGGCTTCCATGCAAAAGTGTTGGAAAGCTGTAGTCTATTTCACACTTGAAATATCCAAAAACGTGTTTTTTTTAATATGAATTTTAATGGATACTGTTATAATGGATTTGGAACAAGATCTTTTTATTTGTAAAATGATCCCCATATCTCCAGCTCTTGTCACAGTCCT
>NW_024701553.1:0-429 GCF_008729295.1 Plectropomus leopardus | reverse complement strand
TGGTGCAGACCTCCTTTTGAATTAGCAAACCGATTCCACAGATCTACTTCCTACTTTCTAGTACTTGATGTAGAGGAGGTCTAGCTTTGCAGACCAGCAGTTGAACTCTGTTTCGTGTGAAAAAAGAAGAGAGAAAATGAATGCATCACCTGCTGTAGAACAACAATTTTCAGGTATTGTGTCCACTTAGTCACTGATGAAGGATGAATCACATTCATTCATTCCATTTACACTTGCATTTTCTCTCTGCATGTCAAATATGCAAAAAAGCAGTCAAATGGCTTTTCATATATCTTCACTTATACACAAGCAGTGGCTTTGAAGGGTGAGAATGTAAGCTTTGAGCCGGTGCTTGCTGAAGAGCGTTGGCTTACTTTGATGCAGAACAGAAAGGGGGGGGGGGTCGGGAAAGAGAGGAAGATTAGAGAG
>NW_024701552.1:0-926 GCF_008729295.1 Plectropomus leopardus | reverse complement strand
AATGGACCTGTTTTCACAGCAGCAGATATTTTTACTTGTCATATTGTGCATTCAAACGGATCTTGTGAGCTCGAAGTCATAACCTCGGAGCTCATGGAAAATATGACTTTAGGCCGTAAATACCACAAGAGGTGGGCGTTCATACCAGCTCCTCTCATGACGGCGGTAAACACGATCCTCTTTGAATGCAGCAAGAAAGCACAGTTGAAACTGATTAACGATGGCTTAGTTCCATTAAGTGTGCCAGTAAGCTTTTCCAGTGTGCAGAATACCAGGGCCTCCCCTAAATGGAATGCAGCTATCATTTGTGTTATTAAATATACCTGTGCTGTTACTACTGACATCAACATTTCTGCAGTGAAAAGGGTTAATTATCTTCTGTGCAAATCTTCTCTCAGTTTCAGCCACTCTGGGTCAATAGACAGGCAATCAGCAGTTTTAGAATTCCATTCTCTCTTTATTAATAATAGGGATTTTAGGTACAATAATTATTTGTAACACTGTCTTAACTGTGCCGTAACTTGCGTCATAATAACAGTAATACTCTGTGCAATTATTTAAAACTGAGCAGTATTTTCAGTATCCTAATTCATTTTTAACACCACCCTTGAATGAAATCTAACAAATAATGCACATAATGTATTTAATATTATTCTTGCTATTGTGTTGTACACTAGCATAATGCATTTATGTATATGTATTTTTTTCTAAACCTTTACAAACTAGTTTGCACATTGCAAAGAGCATAAGGTACATATTTGTATATTTTGCAACTATGTTTTTACACACATACACTTTATATGCCTAGTATGTTATGCAGATCTTTCATTTTTTAAATTTCTATACTGGTGTGAACTTGAGGCAAACTGCACACCATTTTATATTTTACTAATGCACATATTTCATTTTATATTTTTATATCTTTA
>NW_024701551.1:0-643 GCF_008729295.1 Plectropomus leopardus | reverse complement strand
AGAACATCCATACTATCCCTTTAACTTCAAAGATTTCCAACATTTTTGTGGTATTCATGATTATTCGTGTTAAAAATGTTGAATATTCAGTGTTGTAAATGGTATTGTATTTTGCAATGTAGATCATGAATCTACATTGAAGAGATGAAGTTTGTTTGTGTTTACTCTTTGTTTGTATCCCTAATGAGGGCATTAACCTGTGAATAGCCAGGGACACAAACATCATTCAGACGGCCTCACCCACCATGGTGTCCTTTCTCTGCAAGCCCACCACCACACATGCGGCCAGCACATGGTGCTGAGAGGCCTCTCAGCATGGCTGTTTTACTCTATGTGTGGCTGTGCACTAATGTGTGTGTGTGTGTGTGTGGAAGTAGCCTTGCTGGAGGAAGCATGAGGAGTCGTCTGGTTGGGCTGTCCCTGGAGGGAAGGGCGGGAATGCAGAGAAAAAATTCCTTTCCTCCTCACCTCCTTCTTTCTCTTCTCCTCCTACTCTCTATCAGTCTACAGATTACACCCTGTCTCCATGCCATCACAAGATAACGCATACCATCCATTCTTTTGTGATAAAAATGAATGAAAATACCACCCACCTAATAGAAATCTTGTAAATAAACATCTCTGACTAATTAGTGCCGGGCTC
>NW_024701550.1:0-6803 GCF_008729295.1 Plectropomus leopardus | reverse complement strand
TTTTTTATCATATATTTTTGAAAGAAATAAAGACAATTTGCATAGGTTTCAAAGGGTTAAGACAAATTTCATGTGCTCTGCGCAAACTAATCTCATGTTTCTCTGTGTGTTCAGATCCACCTGACCCTGAGTAGAAACACCATCAGTCAGATCCGGCCGTACGCCTTCGCCGACCTCCAGGACCTCCATGCCCTCCACCTGGATGCCAACCGCCTCACCATCCTGGACGACTCGCACTTCCAGGGCCTGGTGAACCTGCGGCACCTCATCCTGGCCAACAACCAGCTTCACAGCATATCAGAGGGAGCCTTTCAGGTACCAACACGACACATGACATAAACAAAATAATATGTGATACCAAACAACATGTTCTCATCCTAAGTTGTCACATGTTGCTGCTTTGCAGTGGACTTCAAGCCTCTACGTATCACATTTTAGGTATTCTTCTGCATCTGCTCTTCGTGTTCTGGGATGCTGCTGTTGTAAAGTCAATGCACACGGTGGGATTACGCTGCATTTGAGAAATGTTTAGGCAACTCAAACACATGGCAACCAACATCAGAATGACAACAAACAAAAATGCTGGCATGGATGGTTAAATAAGCAAAAGAGGCGCACAGTAAGGTGTAGAAAAAGACATTACGTTCAGATTGGAAGCAAACACCGGACTTTCATGCAGAAGTCCGAGGTTTGTTGGACCCTCCCACACTTTTTATTGCTCCTTATACTGTGTCTGTTAGGGACCAAGCAGTCGAAGTACAATACCTCGGGTTTTTAAGTTCAAAAAAGGTGTGTATATTTTTCCAAATTATAGATTTAATAAAGCAAGTAACTGAGGGCGACAAAATTGTTATAGGCCCTTAAAAGAGATCAACAAAATACGACTGCTGAAAAATGCAGCTCACAAAAGTAGATGTTAACTCAGCAAACAAACCTAACAGAATGAGACACTGGGACAACATGCTGAATATACTGGCTGATTGGACCAAATTAAACACACATGGGGGAACTACATGGACTTGATCAAACACTTTTAGTGTTTACTTTTTCTTGTTATTTGTTTTGGGTTTTTTTTAGTCATTTTATACATGACTCAAGAATATCTACAGGTTCAGTTAGCTGACAAAAAAAAGCACAAAAAAAACATGCAAACAAGACATAAGAAAAACAAAAAAGATAAAACAAAGACAAAAACCAGGCAGAACAAACTATACATCTATATACATAAAGGGTATTGAGCCAAGGTATCAAACAGAAATATTTAAAGTTTTACAAATGTCCAGTGTTTTCTCACCTTTGCCATCTTTCAGTCCGTGTAATGTGTGGATATAATGTATTTCTATTTTGAAGTCCAGTATTTTTGGTTTCTTTTGAATCCATTTAAATGTATGAATGTAATATTTTCCATACAAAAGAAATACATTCAAAACGAATTTTTCCTGATGAGAAACTCCATTTTTATCATACAAAAATATTATATCAATAGTTTGGCCAAAGGAGTTGTAGTTAACTTAAACCAACACAAAAAAACCCTGACGCCACGAAAATTTCAGAATTCTTTCAGACAAAAAAGTGAAATCTATTCTAATCTAATCTAATAGTGTGGGTGAGTGTGTGAATCAGTCAAGCTTTTGTGCAGCTGTGACGCCATTCTGTGGCATATCACGCGCATGCGACAGAATCCATCCGTCTGCATTCTCAAGTGAAGCGGCATGCTCACGTATCAGGCTAACATGGCAGGTAGCACCCACTGGTTCGGCAGTGTGTAATAAAAATTCAAATGGTTCTTTCAGGCCGCATTCTCAACTAATGGCATCCAGTGACGTATCATGGATGCAAAAGGTGCCTTTTGGAGTCAAGATCAGACGCCCGAAGCACTGTCATAGCGGCGGTATTTAACAGCTGCGGAATGAGTATAGGCTGAAACAACAGAATCATCATTGCACGTTTCTGCAATCCATGGATTATGTTACATTGTTCATTAACATGGAGCTGGTATTTTCAAACACTAAATTTCTTTATGTTTAAGCAACACTGTGTCTAATGTGTGGTTAGGTTTCTTCACAAAAAGCACTTTTATGTTTATGCTCAAATTAGCTGTTTTTTTTGTGGCACAATCCTGGAAAGACAGTGCAATGATGTCACTGGAAAAAAACAATCACTTTTTTTTACATTACTCCTACATTTGGTAAAAAGCCACAAGAATTGCAGCAATAACTCACTAAAAAAAGCACAATGCCAACATTTTTTTCTGTCATTTGGACCGGTGCGTGCGTGCATGTGTGTGTGTGCGTGCGTGTGTGCGTGCGTGTGTGTGTGTTGTGTTGTGCTCGACTCCACTGAGAAAGCTCACATGGTGCTGCCAACAAACCTTCGTCACCCAAACATTCAGAGATGGAGTGTCGTTTGCCAAGTTTGAAAAAGTTATTGCAAAGTCAATTAAAGCTCTTCAAACTAGTTGTGGCACTGAGGGTGAAGTGCTGTGTAAAAGTGGCGCCACATTTCTGGCTCTGACTCTGAGTTCCAACAGAACCAGCTGGCCACGCCCGCCTCCTCTGCTCAGCTGGACACCTATTTAATAACCCGGCCCTAAAATAAACTGTGTTCCCCTCTTCATTACATGACACCATCCTCTCTCTGCTCATTAAAACTCCAGTGCTGAAGCACCAAAGTGTCCCCCCAGGACGGGTTCTCAGACCTCTGCAGGCCTTTCATGAAGAGACGGCAGAGCGATGTGAACTCTGAACTCACTAATGGACCAGACCTTCTGCACCTCAGCCTAAACTTTGCCCTCTCTCTGTCCTGCCTGCTGCCTTTGATTGTTCAGCCAAGATTCTCACAGATTTTAGTGCTTTTGTTTTATTTATAGATAAAACTATTTCCTTAAAGTGTTAGTTCATCCAAAAATGAAAATTCAGTCATTATCTCCTCACCCTCAGGATGCCGAAAAGTCAGGTGAAGTTTTAAAGTCCACAAAACACTGGCAGAGATTCACGGGTAAAAGACGTTGTACTTATCTCCCAAACAATTAAAGCTAAAGGTGACCAGGATTCAAACGTTAAAAAGATACATAATAAAACCACAAAATGCTTTCACACTGATTTCTGAACTTATTTGAGTATCCTTAAACCCCGGCGTGCCAAGTTGGTTTGAAAAACGTCACTGGCAGCATGTTTTTAGCCTTGTTGTAGCCTGTAGCTCTTAGTGTGGGAGCTGCATTCATGTAATCACACTTGTGTGTGACCAACGAGAGCTGGCGGTACCAGTGTTTACATGCTACCTGGAAGCCCCCCCACACACACACAGAGACTTGTGGAGTTAGCAGCAAGCAACAAGTCCCTTTGTTGGATTTAAAACCACTGTGTGTTCCAGCACATTACTATCTCAAGTCACCATATGTTGCCACTTTGCAGTCGACTTTAACGTCTACAAATTTCGCTTCAGTAATCCTTCTGCGCCTTCTACTGTGATGTCAACACAAGCACATTCTGGAATTATGGTGCATGTGGTCATGTTTAGGCATAAAAAAGCACATGGCAACCAACTCGAGGACATCAACAAAGGCACATGGTGGCATGGATGGTTAGGATTAGGCTAAAGGGCACATGGTAAAGTGTAGAAGAAAAACACCACATTCCGACAGAAAGCAAACAAACACTGGACTTTCGTGCAGAAGTCTTCCTCTACCTGCTCTGTAGAGACCCTTGTGCTCCTTATATTATATCATTATCGGCAATGTTTCAACTTGACGCTGCCCATCGGCATATCATGTGGACGTAACAGGCTCTGTTCGGCCTCGTCTCACCACTCCGACCATGTTGCGGTGCTGCAGCAGGTGCCCTCTGGTGGTCTGGCCATCTGGTGGCGTACAGTGACATTAAGAACAGCTCAGTCCGGCCACATTCTCAACTGCGTCAAGCTGCGTATCATATGGATGTGAAAGATGGCTTTTAGGCGGAAGCGCTGCAAAAGTGATGGTTTTTTTGACCTTGGAATAAAAACGGGCTGCCATTTATCTTTTGATGTCCGCGCTACTGCCGCCTGCCACTGCAGAGGTCATTCCTCTCACGCATGTGCAGAAAGTGCGTGGCCTAGTCGGCTGTTGCCTGTAGTTTTTGCGGTTTGTTCAGCGCAACTCTATGGCCGAGACACAGGTGATGTGAGGTGATACCTTCGTCCCACAGTTCTTTAATGTCAATTTGGAGTGCCTGGGTCTTTCGTCTCCTTATCTTAACTAGACTTGAGCCCTTACTCAGTTTTCTGGGGACTGTAGAACCCCAGTGTCCAGTCTGTTAAAGCCGATTGTTTCATACACCCATCCATCCACCCTGAGACTGAACATAACCATGAGTCACTGTCAGAACTTTGTACAAGAAAAAACAGCACAGTCATTTGTTCTGGAGAGCGCAGTCATGCATTTTAGGCCATTTAGGACAGATTTCCTGCTCACAGAGCTCTTTGAACTCCTCCCCACAGCTCCTAAAGTTTTCTTTTGTCATTAAGAAATGAGATTGTCTTTGTTCAGAAGGCATTAAAGCGCAGATCATTGTAATGAGAAGTGAGGCATTGTGACATTCAGACTTTGTCCTGATTGTGTGAATTATGAGAGCAATTACTGCCGCGACAACAACACTTTGGCTGATCAACAGGCCGTTATCGCTCTCCTTCAACCCTCCCTCCCTGTTTGCCCCCCCCCCCTCTATTTCCCTCTCTGTATTTTTGCTCATTGTAATGTGTGCTGACTCGTGGCATTTCAGCGGTGTACTGATTGTGAGAATTGTATGGAAGCAATTAGAGAGACATGTTTTGAGTGCGCAACATTGACCAGGGTAATTGTTTTCCATTTCTGTCTTTCTCTGTTATTTCCTGTCCTCCCTGTTTTCCTTGTATTTCCCTTTCTTTCCTCCCCTTTTTCCTTCCTCTTCCCTCTTTGTCTATCCAACCAAGCCCTCTGTCCGTCTCCTGAAACGTTTTACTTAACACTGCCTCTGCGCAAAGACAACATGATGAATCCATTAAAGCCCAGATATCTTATGGGTTGGCCTTTTTTGGTCGTTTTTTTTTTTTTAAATTGGTGATGATGCTCTCTGCTCACAGTCTCCGTCTCTGCCTCGTCCTCCTTCCTCCTGCAGGACTTCCTGGAGACTCTGGAGGACTTGGATTTGAGCTACAACAACCTGGTGGACATCCCCTGGGAGACCATCGCCCTGCTAGTCAGCGTGAACACCCTCAGCCTCGACCATAACCTCATAGAAAGCGTCCCCGAGGGAATCTTCTCCAACCTGCACAAACTGGCCAGGTCAGAGTCATGTCAAAATATGTAACTGTGTGAGTTGAACAGAAAGTGGTAGAAAGCTAACAAAGGCATGAACGTTTCACTGGAAATCCAAAACGAAGTGTTTGTATTTCGCACCTTGCCTTTAGATTAAACTTCATTTAGAGCCCACAAATACTACACTACACTTTTTGCACATTTCGGTAAGATGACCTAGCTGCAGACACATGGACAAACGTAAGCACATGCGCAGTAGACCCCTGTCTTCTTGGTTCTTTGTTACCCCTGAAGTAACAGTCGGAATCAGACAAATGTGTAAAGTTTATTAAGTTCTGAAGGTTTATAGACGCGCTATATATTTTAAATTGCAAACTTTGCAAGTGATAAATATATGTTAAATTGAAAAGTTAGTTACGTTGGATCTCAAGAGTCTCTGATTAGATTTTACAAGTTAGTCAAGTTATTTAAATCATCACCAGTTCAAATGTTTGCAATGCTTTGTTCAAATTAAATCAATTTTTTTTTGTTCTAAACAGGGTGACTAGATTATGCCTCACTGGAAAACTATGAAAGCATATATTTAAAGACAGAATGAATAAAAAACATTTTAAAATAATGAAATTATTTATTAAAATGACAACAGGATTCAAACAAATGATGGGATGTACAAGTGCATTTACACAAGCACTGTATTTAAGTCTTCAAATAAAATACCATGTAGTTTTAGCTCAGTGACCTCATCACACTCAGTACAGCATGGCCTCCTCCTCTCCTGTCCTCGTCTTCTTCGTCAGCAGCACAGTTAATACATCCATGATGCTAACGTCTCTGTGTTCTTCATCTTCATATAAGACGCTAACTTGCAAACAGCAGCTACATTTGACTCAAATCAACAACAATTCCATTTACAACGATTCCAACGATTCCAACAACAACGAAAAAACAAAAAAGTCCACAAAACTCCAAAAACTAGCTCAAAATACTTTAAAAATTTACCCAGTTATCGCTCTCTATTTTCTCCTGCTCCTTCCGCCTGTGATTTCCTGGCCACCGCGACTCTTGTGCATGCTCCTGTGGAGATTTCTACTGCGCATGTGCCTACAGACCTCCGCCGTGTCTGCAGCCAGGTGCATTTTGACCTTCAGTAAAAATCCAAACACTGTGACCTTAGATTATGTTACCAGTATAAGCATTCAGCACTGCACAGGGGGAATGATATAAGATACAGCTATAGCTTTGTTTATAGTTTGATAGATGTTTTAAGCCTCCTTTAAATCACGGTTTTACAGCACATGCTCTGTGTGATGCAGTCTCAGCCACTTTCACCGAACCTTATTGGCAGTTTTTTCTTCAAACAAGCGCTCATAAACTCACTGTTAACTACCAGTGCACCACCAGACAGACAAACTCAGAGACCAGCTGGGGAAGAAAGCAGAACATTAAGATGCTCAACCCACTGGAAAAATAGAGAACAAGAAAAAAGAAAGAAAAAAGAACAAGAAGAATTACCTGAAAATTAGAAAAAAAA
>NW_024701549.1:0-478 GCF_008729295.1 Plectropomus leopardus | reverse complement strand
GTTTGGGGCTTTTGGTTGGATAAAACAAGCAACTAGAAGACTTCACTTTTAGGGTTTTTCTTTATTTTCTGATTTAAGAAAATATATATATTTATTTAATTAAACCATTAACCATTGGATCCTTTTGTTTTTATGATCATTGGCTTTATTTCCAGATCTCACTATTGTATGTACAATGATGAAAATGATAATAATTGACACCATATTCCCTAAAAATCACCACATTTTTTCTAAAAAGCTGTGTTCTTTAATTCTGACCATATTTATTTCCTTGTTCTGTTAATGCCATATTTCATGTTTAAGTTAAATGAAGTGAAGAAATGTTTAATTTGCCAAAAAACCATTCACTTATTTTTTTCCTTTATGTATAAATTATTCAACCTGTTTGTTCCTGAAACTGAAATTTTGATTTTGTGTTCTCTGAGTTTTTCTAAACACAAATTTAGTCTTTAGCCACATGGGAATAATAGGAAAAAAA
>NW_024701548.1:0-474 GCF_008729295.1 Plectropomus leopardus | reverse complement strand
TGATGTGTAGATATGTGTTGTTTCTGGTTTTGTCAGTTTGTTTATGTGCTCTCACCTCCCCTTGATGGAAATGCTTTGTGCATTTCCTTTTTTCCCTTCATTTCTATAGTGGAAATTCACTTGAATGCTGAAAACACCACACTGTGGCAAAGTAACATCAAGATCCACTTTCCAAGAAACTGATTTGCTCCACTGAACATGCAATTTGTGCAGTTGGTGAGAAAAATGGATCTTATTTATCTGAACAATGGAATCATTTGCAACAACAGCTCTTTCAGATCTAATTTGGCTTTCAATTTTTCATCGGTTGTGACTTATTCTTCTTTTATGTCACCCTGAAATAGATTTTCTTGTGTTTTTTTGAGAATAATCAAATGCCTAAAGACTTACCTAAATCTTTAAACGGTTTCATTAATGAGAGCCAATTTGTGCTTTATGTGAACCCTTTATGTGGCCTCACTTTAGGAACCTGTC
>NW_024701547.1:0-557 GCF_008729295.1 Plectropomus leopardus | reverse complement strand
CACTTATTTGCGTGTGTGTGTGTGTGTCCTATGGGCAATCAGTGATGGTCACGTCTCCGTCACAAAACCCACCACGTGATCAAACTCTCTGGTAGTCTGATCAGCATTTACCAACATCTTCGACAGATGTTGGGCAATGCATCTTCCCTCCAGCTTAGGTTTGCACCGTCCTCATCAAGCTGCACAATAGACTTTTGTATGTGAGACACAAATTGAAGCTGCAACATTCAGAAATGTTCCTTGCCTGCTAATTAAAATCCTGTTGACTGATCATTTCCCTCAAGTTAATTCTAGTACACAGGCACAGACAGGAAACAATCTCACCTCAGAGCGATGCATTCACAGGTTTTTTTTTTTTTTTTTTTTTTTTACCTTTATCCAATGCCAGGAACCTATAGGATGATGGGAGTTCTGAGTGTTCTATGAATACACATTGGGAAAATGTATCTACATACTCATCCTCTGAAGTACCTCCTCAGTATAATGCAATGAGAGCTGTTGCTTTTCAACGGCAGTACCTCAGAGAACCAGAGCAACAGCATCTAGCAACATATGAC
>NW_024701546.1:0-511 GCF_008729295.1 Plectropomus leopardus | reverse complement strand
TGTGTGTGTGTGTGTGTGTGTGTGTGTGAATTGCTTTGTGTGATGTCATGATTGCATTCTGTTAAGTCTGTGAATCATTACACATTCATTATGAAAAGTTCCTTTTAAACTGGTATTTTGGACGTCTGAAAGTACCATAATAACTTAAATGGGTTAGAAATGGAATGAAGCCTTAATAATGTAATACTTTCCTGGACATTTTCATTACATCGTATTGTTTCCATGTGTTTTATTTGATACAATTAAATAGTTTGTTAGAAAATGTGCTTTTTTTTTTAAACCAATCAATTCAAACAAATATTATAGTAATATAAAAAACGTTATCATATGACAGAGTAGCTGAACTCATAACATGATGTTTTCTCTTTGTCATTTAATAACATGAAGATGTTTTGTAACATTTTACATCCATTAAGGGACACTTTTCACTATTCCAATGTGATAATTTATTTCTGCTACACTCCTCCTATAACAGTCTTTTGTTTGGACCCAACAGGGAATTGGCAACACC
>NW_024701545.1:0-857 GCF_008729295.1 Plectropomus leopardus | reverse complement strand
TGAGCGTGTGTGTGGCAGAAACAGTGGCGACCGCGTGTGTTTGATGTCGATGTGGGCGTTATCGTATGCCAGGACTCTTCATAAACTCTTCTGTGCCTTTCTCTGAACGACCAACTCTTCGCTGAATCCGACCCCTCCGTCGAACCCAACACATGCTCACGCGCCAACCCTCCCACCCGTCGCCAACGCCGCACAACCGCTCATATTCACAATCCATATGGACACATGCCGACACACACACACACACACACACATTCACGCTGTGCTCAGATATGCTGCAGTGTGTACGCACTGTTTAGCCGATGCATGTACAGAGCACACACATCAGAACATACATCTGTAAACCCGTGCACACACACACACACTTACAAATACACACACACAGACGTCACACTCCTCAGTTGGGGCTTACTCTATTGGCTGGTCTTAACTGCTTTGTAGTATTTTTAGGCCTGTTATTCTGGGGCCTGTCCTGGCAGGCCACTGGGAGGGTATATAAGCCTCCCCCCTGCAACTGGGGACCACTGAGAACACACAGTGGAAACATCTCTGCCCGACACTCCAGAAAACATCCAGCAGGCATTTTAAATCCGCTCAGGGTGAGTAAAAACCTCAGCCGCTTTTTAGGGATGTAAACCCACCTTTAATTTTGTGAGCATAAATCTGATTTTTGAGTAGTTATTATAAACAGTGACACTTAAACACTGTGTGATTTTATTTTAAGATTGTGAGTTTATGATTGTGCTGTGAGCGGTGATACCTTATGCAATCCTCTGGGACCTTCACTTTAGCCGCACTCTAGGAAGGTCTGAGGTCAGGGTCAGCTGCAGCTCAGCACCCACGGAGCTGATAGGACT
>NW_024701544.1:0-526 GCF_008729295.1 Plectropomus leopardus | reverse complement strand
TTTATCGAACACAAGACTGGAAACTGGAAAAACTAACTCAAAACGAGGTGAAACTAGTCATATTTCCGTGCTCAACGTGACGGTCAAAAGAAAATATCGGAGCCAAACTCACCCTTTTGTGTTAGCGTTGCCACGCCGGTGAATGCACAGGTAAACCACGGGAAACCACGCCCCCCACGCGCCATTACAACTACCGGAAGCAATGGTGGGATGTAACTAAGTACATTTACTCAAGTATTGTACTGAGGTACAAATTTGAGGTACTTGTAGTTTACGTTTGTATTTTATTTTCATGCCACTTTACACTACTCAACTACATACTAAATTACACATTCATCTGACAGCTTTAGTTACTTTTCAAATAAAAGACTTTCACGGCCTACATTTAAAATATATATATATATATTTGGCATTTTCTATACCTTTGAGTCTTGGGTGTGTAATTTCCTTTTCAATAATTTTTGTTTGTTTGGGGATGTTTTTTAATTAATCAAGAGTTTGTTGAGTGCTTCTATTTTAAAAAAAA
>NW_024701543.1:0-400 GCF_008729295.1 Plectropomus leopardus | reverse complement strand
TAAATATAATAATATAAAACAATATTACCAAATACAGTCTCATATTACAGGAAATTTGATTGCCTAATACAGTGCACAGGGGTTTCCATTTTACACGTCACCCCGTGCATTTAGCCGTTTTATTTCCTGAGCCTCATGAAGATCTTGAGTGATACTCCCTATTAAAGGAATACTTAACTCCCCGAAATGATTGTTTATATACCAATTATTCACGTGTGTGTTATATTGAATTTTTCAAAAAAACTTTGATTTTCTGTCTATAATCCAAAAAGGTGTACATTCTTAAACAGAGACCACATTTAACAGCAGTAAAACTATATTAAAACATTAGTTTACAAACTCATACAACATGTGTGATAAATCCAGGTGTCATTTATTCAGTCGTAGACACAGTTCTTCC
>NW_024701542.1:0-589 GCF_008729295.1 Plectropomus leopardus | reverse complement strand
TTTTTTTATTTAGTTACTTTTCTTACCCCTTTTTGGCTGCTAATTTCAGCAAATTTCCTTGCAACTTTTTACAAATTTCTTGTTAAGCTGCTCGTTGCCTTCTTTCCATGTTTTTGAATGAACACAGGCCAATTTTCTCCGGTTCCAAAGGGCCAAACATGTGAAGAGACATACGATTTAGAAAGAGATTTGTTAGACTCTTAGTCGTAATGAGTATTATTTGAGTTTGAGTATTATTTTATGAGTATAAGTATTTTACCAAGCAAGGATTCATTGCTATTATCCTAAATATTACTTTGTAATTAAGCTATAAAAAAGAGCTAACCTTTGCTTGACATCTATTAATTTTATACTTCTACCCCAAAGGAAACTGCTGATTGCAACCAACTGAAATTTAGAGCTGTTTTTCTCCTATGAACTTAATTTGCTGTTTGCACTAAACCATGTAAATGTGCCACAGAGACATTTTACTCTTCATCTCCCTCTCCTGGTTGCAGTGCTGATCCTTTCATCCAGCTCATTTTACCTTGTTATTTCTGCCACCCTCATGTGCTGCTTCTTAGCTGTGCACCTTATAGGGGAAGGAAGT
>NW_024701541.1:0-723 GCF_008729295.1 Plectropomus leopardus | reverse complement strand
GACATCTCTCGGCTTTTCGGCAGTTTCTGAGATATTAGGATGTTTCTAGGATATTAGAACATTTCTAGGATTTGGGGACATTTGGTCCTTTTTTTTAAAAAAAAAACAAACAAGCTATTTGATGCTGTTTTATGTATTCTGGCTGTTGTTTTATCCGGATGCACTGGACGGTTTTACTGGATGGACTGAACCATTTCAGTTCAACATCCTCCTCATACACACTGAAAGACATTTTTGTGCATCTAAAGGTAAGATCCTCAAAATATTCATTAACCTTAATTTAAGTCAGTGAGCGTTTCAGTGTTTTCTTGATATTACCGAAGAAAAGACTAAAACTAAAGTTGGCTAAATTTACTCTATCATAACAGTTAGCATACTTAGCAAGCTAACGTTATGTTCGCGCTAACGTTTAATAGCTAACGTTACCGTGAATGCTAACAGAGTTACCGGTACAGACGCGGATCAATCGATCAGGTGTGGTAATCAATATCTTTTTAAGGTTACCATATGTTTACAAAAGCTGGGTTATCCATGTAAGACTAACGGAAATGAAGAATAAGCACGTCAAATTTTAGCGCGAATTTAGCCAGCTAGCTAGAGTTAGCTTAATTTGAACATTAATCTAAATAAAGCCAATAAAAAGTAGAGTTAATGGTCTAAATCTGATGTAATTTGGTAAGTGATTTAGCAAGTTGACTTGAAATTAACACTTAATATTTGAGT
>NW_024701540.1:0-730 GCF_008729295.1 Plectropomus leopardus | reverse complement strand
GTTATATTCTATGCACATTTTGCTTTTCATGCTCTTCCTTTTTTCCTGAGACAAGCTCTCTTAGCATGAACAGCGAGGCTGCCATAGGTAGCGTGGATCAGAGCATGGATCTATCAGAGCCCCTTGTTTACTTCTAGTGCACTAGCGTGGATGTATAATAGGAAGCTGTTGCGCATGCGCAGAACGGATTGGGTGCTGACCTGACACGGTTCAATAAAGTTGTATTGGGGGGAAAAAAGAGAAAACAAAATGGCGACGGGCAGGGAGCCACGGAATCACGCAGGTAACAAACAAAACCACCCTAAAAACAGTTATACGGTTAGCTAAAAATATACTCCTGAAAACGTTTTAGTCGAGAAACAGGCGACGCAGTAACAGAGTATTGGTTCACGTTTTATCAGGACTGCTTAGTTTTACCGTTTGATGTCTGTATTTTCAGCCTGTTGTTGATCAGCGTCTCCTTCAAAACGTACCGGCTAACAGTCACCGCCGAGCAGCACCAGCATATGTTGCTAAAGTTATTTTGGGCGAAAAATAGTCCATACAGTGACCAAATCTTGGTTTATATTTGGTCAGAGCTGCCTTGTTTAGCTGTTTGATCCTTGTTTGGTGAGGTAAACCATGGTGGTGGCGAGTATATGAAAATCCAGGTAACGCGAAGAAGTATAATCTGTAGTTAGAGCAACAGAAAGCTAGCGAAAATCTGCCGTATCATCCGGCGGATTTAGAT